>NC_041331.1:41253921-41503921 GCF_004354835.1 Perca flavescens
GCGAGAGTCAGCTGAATGCCTGCAAGGTAAAGATACAAAAAATGTGAAGCGGGCATGCCCAGAGCAGGGCCAAACAAACAGATGAGTCAAAGCTCTCAAAAGAACAGGGATTGTTGTTTTTTTCCGTTTTCCGTTTTTTGCCCAGTTTCTGTAATATTCTCTCTGCATCAAAATCCCCCGGCCATTGTTCAGCAGCAAGCTGCATCTCTTCACGTTTGGTTATTGTTCAAATCACACTGCTTTTACCACCTGCCCACTCCTTTAACAGGCCATGCTGGCTAAAATGTTATATTAAAAGGATCTCCACAGTAATATCCACTCACCCCCCTCCGCAGCCACGCAAAATATTTCACTAGTATAAAGCTGGGCCACTGCTGGTTACCATTTTGGAAGCAAAAAATTAGCATTAAAATGATGAAGGGTCATACAGAAAGGTAAGGGACCTCTTACAGTTAATTTTAGGATACCCTTAAACCATTTATGATGCACAAGTACCTCACTGATACCATGAAATTATCCAAATCGTGTACTGTGCCTCACAGTGATTTCAACAGTTTAACTCTTGAACTGAAAACCGGAGCAGATTGAGTGATCCGACCAGGCAATCTGATTGGTCAACTGGACATTTAGAACGAGCTCAAATCAGCATGACAGCCCACCATGCTCATCTCTAAAAATATGACCAGGCTATTTCCATGTCAACATTACAGAGTTGAATCATAAACAGTTTTTAAATACAAGTATTCATGAAAATAAATCAGGAACCACAGTGGAACACACAGAAGCTCTCCAACATATTTATAGGAAGTGATTCATCGGATTAAAAGACTTATTTTTTCCAACGCTCTGGAGTTAACTGTTACTGGAAACTTTTGTTTTAGATAACGTAACGCTGTGCCGGTGACACGGCGCTAGGTTAAAGTGTTCATATTATGCTTTATCCCTTTCCTTTATTTTGTTATATATCTTTTTTGTGCACGTTACAGGTTTAGAAAGTGAAAAAGCCCAAAGTCCCCCCCAAAGGGTCTTACCATCTCCAACAGAAAACACTGTTCACCAACTGCTCCAAACAGCTCTATTGTAGTCCAGACTTTACTTCAGAGACCAACGTGGTCACTTTGTAACACACGTTATAATGCTCGCCTAGCTGCACGCTACTTCTGACTGGCTAGTAGTCCTTACCTTGGTACTGCCAGGGCACGCCCTCATACTCTGCTTCTGACTGGCTAGTAGTCCTTACCTAGGTACTGTCAGGGCACGCCCTCATACTCTGCTTCTGACTGGCTAGTAGTCCTTACCTAGGTACTGTCAGGGCACGCCCTCATGCTCTGCTTCTGACTGGCTAATAGTCCTTACCTAGGTACTGTCAGGGCACGCCCTCATGCTCTGCTTCTGACTGGCTAGTAGTCCTTACCTAGGTACTGTCAGGGCACACCCTCATACTCTGCTTCTGACTGGCTAGTAGTCCTTACCTAGGTACTGCCAGGGCACGCCCTCATACTCTGCTTCTGACTGGCTAGTAGTCCTTACCTAGCTACTGCCAGGGCACGCCCTCATGCTCTGCTTCTGACTGGCTAGTAGTCCTTACCTATGTACTGTCAGGGCCCTCATACTCTGCTTCTGACTGGCTAGTAGTCCTTACCTAGGTACTGTCAGGGCCCTCATACTCTGCTTCTGACTGGCTAGTAGTCCTTACCTAGGTACTGCACATGTGCGACTCCCGACAAAGATGGGATAGAAGTGTGATGTCTCACTCTGTAGCTAAAAGAGAGAGCTCAACACACAGGGTGAAAAGAGGAGCTGCCATTCTGGTACAACCTCTAAATACAATTATGAACCTGAAAATGAGCATAATGTGAGCACTTTAAAAGTTAAAAGCTATTACATGTCCAGTTGAATTTGTCACCCAGCCCTAACAAGAAGTCAGTAAGTGGAGCTGCGAGACGTCCCACCACCCTGTGGTCATCCTGCTTGAGCAGAATGATTTTTCACTCAGGTATTATCATCGGGGGGAAAGAATAAGTACACCTCCACTGGAGCGGGCACGCACCATGTCCAGCTTCTTCCACAGCGCATCAGTCCCAGCTGGAGCAAACATGGAGGGATCAATGAACCTCCCAGGAGCGACAACCTCAATTACATCGTCACTCTGCGGTCAGTCGGTGCAACTGATGGCCGGGAGAGTGCTTTCAATACAAAAAGACATAAATCATCCGTGAACTCAAGCGGAGCAACGAAGACAAGAATAATGGGTTGTTGTTTTTTTTTCAGTCAGAACAGCTGTGGATGGATGCCCCCCACCGAAATACACAGTGCAGGAGTAAACCCGTGGCACACGTCTATTCAGTCCACATCAGAGCGGGAGTACATGTGAAGCGGACAATGGACGACGCCATTCATCTCAGCCTGACACGTATTGACATAAGAGGTGCTCAAATTCATCTTGTGGAGACAGTTCTGTGTTTTTCTCTCAACTTGAAAAAGCTAAATATGAACCGAGGGCATGTACTGACAACACTGTGGACAGTCTCACATTGCCAGACCTTCCTCCACAGCGCTGCGGAAGAGGGTCTGATTGTTAAAGGGATACGCCACCGTTTGTTGAAATAGGGCTTATCCCGGTCTCCCCTGGCTGTAGATAGGTGGGCCAAAGCATTTTTTGTGCATGCATTGTATTAGTCCGATGCAACACTGGCAGCGCCGCCGCTAGTTAGCTTAGCGTAGTGAATGGAATCCTATGTTGCCGGTTAGCATGTTGTGAGTAAAAGTGAGCCAACAAAACACAAAAAAAACAACCTATTTACTTGCACTGAGACAAAAATGCGTTGGCCCCCCTATCTACAGCCAGGGTAGACCGTGATAAGAACTATTTCAACAAACGGTGGCGTATTCCTTTAAGATTTACAAATGATATGTTTAAGGCATTTCCTCTCTAACTGGGACATTTTGGGATGGATTGGTGGGATTGCTGTGGACGAAGTACAGACGGAGATACACAGATAAGAGCTAACGAGGTTTAACCATGTATCAAGCTAATTTAAAAAGACTAACAACCGTGAGGGTAATCAGGAGGAGTGGATTGAAATGTGTTCTCATCTTCCTGACACACCTCTGCCAATCAGACTGCCTCCTAAACAGCTACCAGGGAAAAATACCATAGAGCTACCCAGAGTGGGAGGGGGTCATCACACTGAATTAGACCAAAAAAGGTGCCAGTACCTTAATTCAGCAGGTGCATGACATGATATGGTATGTGTCTTGGATATATTCATATTCATACGTATATCTTGTAGGGGTGACACGAATAGTTAACTAGTTCAAGCACGTGTCAAACTCAAGGCCCGTGGGCCGAACCTGGCCCCTTGTGAATTTTGATCCGGCCTGCATATCAATATAGGTTCTAGGGGTCGACCGATACTGTTTTTTTCAGGGGCGATACCAATAATTAGTAATTAATAAAACCGATAACCGATATTTGGAACAGATATGCATTTACCATAAAAATGTAAATCTTCTGGTCAAAATAAAAATTTTAGAATGTTACAAACTCCAACAAACAAGTTTGTTGCAATTACTTAATAAAACTAACTTTAAACATAATACACAGTGAAAATAATTAATAATAAAAAAACAACTAAATAGCTTCCTGAAGGTGTAACACGCTAACAGTTTGATTGTAGACTGCTTATAGAGCTGTAGCGGAGCCAAAGTAGAACACTTTTTAATTAATTAACTTTATCGGTTATCAGTAAAATACAGCACCGATACAAATAATCTACAAACTGCAAAATATCTAAATAATAGTTGATCCATAATAGGTTCACCATAAATTTTGGCCTGCCCCGTTTATGTCCCTTTTTCAGATGTTTTGGTTTCTTTTTTTGAGAATTTTGCTGCTATTTTTGACGTTTTTGGTGCTTGCTTGGACATTTTTTTGGCTACTTTTGTGCCAAACCAAAAAAAAAAAAAAATAATAAAAGCACGTCAATAAACTGTACATGTGTGGCCCTTGATGTGATTCTCTTTTTCCAGTGTGGCCCTAAGTGAAATTGAGTTTGACATTGAGTCGGATTGACATTGAGTCAGATTCGACTGCCAATCTCACATTAGAATCGTTTTGCAGTTTCTGAAAATGGGTTAAAATACAAAAGGATCATTCAATTCAGGTTATATAGGGGTGAATGTCTGATTATACATATATAGTATAGTTTGGTTTTCCCCTTTAAATCATGGTGTATATATTAGTTTCTTATTTTTGTATATATATTTATCTATCCAGGTAAGTCGATTGAAAACAACTTTTCATTTGCAACTCAGTTACACATTCATACCTGGAAGCTGCCCAGTACAACCACAGTCTGATCTGCTGGCCACTGAGAGGCTCCACTTTTTTTTATCCTGTCGGTCTGGGGATTGAACCAACAACCTCCCGGTCACAAGTTTGCTTCTTTAACCTGTCTGTTAATAATACTGTTAATAACAATTAATCAAAGCTAAAATCAAAGTGCCGGTTGACTTAATCCCACATGGGCATCTGCAGTGTCTGGACTAAATATTCAATAAAATGTTACCCAACCAACCAGAGCACGAACACAATGTTAAATGAGTCACACATCAGGTTAGCAGATACATTTGGGTAATTATTCATTCAGTCTAATAAAGTACAGTAAATCCTGTGTCGAACTAGACTGTGAAGCTCTGCTGAGCTGTTTAGCCAGAGGACAAGTAGAGAAACAGAGCATTAAAAATTCATACCATATAACTGTGACTACTTCTCCTTCCCCTGAGACAGAGAAATAGATAGTGAACATGTATATTACATTGCATCCAACTCCTTTAAAAGCATATGCTTGCTCAACTGAATATCCAAGGTTGCATCAAACTTTAAAAACATAAAAACTTAATCATAAAAGAGATTATGTTTGTTGATTTATGTGTTGGTTTGTCTGTCAGCAGGATTACAGGAAAACTGCTGGCCCAACATTAGTGGTGGAATGTAACTAAGTACATTTACTCCAGTACTGTTCTTACGTACAAATGTGAAGGTACTTATACTTTACTTGAGTCTTTTCTTTTCATGCCACTTTCTAATCCTACTCCGCTACATTTCAGAGTGACTAGTTACTTTATAAATAATTATTTAGCACAAAACACACATTTAGTTTATAAAATACAATGTGTTATCATAAATTAAACTACCCAACAACATAACGGCCTACAGCTGAAATTAGACGATTAAACACTTATTCTATTGACAGAACTGTTTTTATCATTTCCAGTAAAATGTTGAGGATTTTTCTGCATCAAGTACTTTTACTTTTAATACTTTAAGTACATTTTCCTGATGATACTTACAGACTTTTACTTAAGTCACATTTTCAATGCAGGACTTTTACTCGTAACGGGAGTATTTGTACAGTGTGGTATTAGTATTTTCACTGAAGTAAAGGATCTGAATACTTCTTCCACCGCTGCAAGGGCCAATGGAGAACTCATTACATTTTAAACATGAGTTACTTGATTATATTTCATGGCTCAGCTAAAACATTTTGTTTGCTTTATGTTGTCACGCAAATACTAAACTAAGGCTTTCAAAATGTTGTTCAAACACTCTGGGCAATGAAATACAACGCGTCTTTGTATCCATGTTGTTTCTACATGACGACCTAGAGCTCATGAACACACCAAAGTTGGAAGAACAACTTCCCAACTTGGGAAAATGGAACCATCTGAGGAGCATGTGAATGCACCATTGGTCTTGGCAGAAGACTGCGTTCATAGAGTTACTATTACTACGGGTAGCATAAATGATTGAAAAAATGATGATTGATTCATAGCTGTGATATACAGTAATAACAATTAGAGCTGCAAAGAATCGATTAGTTGTCGACTATGAAACTAATCGCCGACTATTTTGATAACCGATTCATCGGTTTGAGTCATTTTTAATGAAAAAAAACATCTGAAATCTCTGATTTCTTAAATGTGAATATGTTCTAGTGTCTTCTCTCCTCTGTGACATTAAACTTAATATCTTTGAGTTGTGGACAAAACAAGACATTTGAGGACATCATCTTGGGCTTTTTGGAAACACTGATCCACATTTGGGAGAGATTTCTCTGCTAATGTCATTTCTGGGAGTTGGGAGGGATTCAAAAATTCAACCAGGCTTGCAGAACGCTCAAAAGATTAGACTGGAGTGGGTTCAGAAGAGGAGGCAGAGTCACCGGGACTGCGAAGAATATTTGAGGACTTCTCAAGGCCATTGCATGACAAAATAAATTCAGAAAGGTAGTTACAGAATTACATTCTTTGTAGTAACGTTTTGTTACATACATGTAGGCTGTATTGTGCTTAAGAGTTGGAGCATTTGATACCATTGAATGGTATATATTTCAATTACAGATCGTCTTTACCCGCTTATTCACATGCATGGTCACGGGGGCTGGAGCTTATCCCATCAGACACTGAATGCAGGCGGACACTGTGGATATGCTGCCAGTCCATCACAGATGAGCTAACACAGATAGACACTCACGCACACTCTTGGGGTGGTTTAAGGTCTCCGTTACACTTGAGTGGCTTTTTTAAGGCAGCAGGAAAAGGCTAGAGCACTCCACCGTTCTGGCCCACAACAATCCTCCAGTCCCACACATCTTTTTGATCACTGCAGTCCGATATGTTGCAATATAAGTCTCATGAATCCAACAAACTAAATTACAATATACTCCATATGTTCCAAATTTAAGGCCCGCGGGCTGAATCCTCACAAATTTTGATTTGGCCCGCTTATCCATTTATGTTCACAATACATTTTGGACCGCCAAGTTGTGCGCCAAACCAAAAAGACGGGAAACTGATTTTCAAACTGCGATTACGTGAAACTCAAAGCAGATTTTGGCAGATTTACCAACTTTGAGACTCCCCAGAAGCAGAGAGATTTCATATTCAGGCTGTGTTGGCTGTGTGGTAGCCTGCTTTTAAAAATTTAATCTTTGTTTTGCTTGAATTGTTTCTTAAATTAAATTCTATAATGGCCAAGGAACTATTTTTAACTGACTTTTGTAGGGCTTTATGTCATCAGAAATGCGACCAAAGACTTAAAAATCTACAAAAAAGTTAAAATCGTCAAATAGAAGCGACAAAAAGCAACAAAAATTACGACAAATGTCAAAAAAGAGACATGCAGTAATACAGTCAGAGATATTTGACTTTTTATATTATATATATTGATATACACTGTTTGTCATTGCCTTCCAAAATGATCCATGCACGAGCTTCTTTTAATCGGCCGCCCCTTGAGGCTGGACTCCTTTTCAAAACCCCTACAGAAATGATTCATATGACCGTTTGCTGTTCGGCCACCGTTCATTATTGGATTTATTTATCTGTCACGATTTATTTATCTGTCTCAAAATCTCAAGTAGGATTTTGATAGCAAGTCTTTTTGTAAACCTGTCCTTTGGGGTATCATTCTATCAGTCGATTAGGATGGTTTTTGTTCTGTTGCTGCTTTTATTGTTATTAAGTTTCCCGTGATCATGTTACGTACCAGGCAGAGTAGCAACGTGCCAGATACTGTTGATAGATAGAAAATAGTTTAATCGAATAATCTCTGCAGTTCTAAACTACAGATTATAATCTTCATCGCTTGGTCTCTTGATTATATTGATTGTATTATATCACAAGTATCTAAGTCCAGGGCTTTTAATTAACACCTGCCAAAAGCAGGTAAAAATAAATGACATTGTAAAGTTACTAGCCAATTTGGCCGGGGATAAATGAAGCAAATAACACTGCGTCTGTTTGAATCAGCCGGCTGCAGAAATGTTGCCAGATTAGAAAGAAATTTGGGCGGTTTTGTGTGGGTGTTAGGCTTGGAAAACGTAATCTTTATCTGGAAACACCATGTCGTAACGTTTCATACAACCACCGTGTGGTGTCGATTACGAGCTACGGCGAAACGGAGAAGACGGAAAAACAGAAAACAGAACGGCGCAAAAACCAACCAGAGGATCTGAAATCAAAGTTATTCCGTTAGGAAAAAAAACTAAACAAACGTGGAGATTTTTTTCGGGAGATAAGAAACCAGAAGAGCAAAAGAGGAAGGCTGCCGAGACAAGGGTTTTATCTGACCAACAGTCAAAAACCAAAATATATTCAGCGTACAATGATATAAAACAAATACCGGTAAACGCCACAAATCAAACCAGGGAATATGCAGCATTTTTTTTCCTGATGATTCATCCATTATCTAATTTGATATAGATTATTTTTTTCCGAGAATCATTTTATGGTGAACTATATTGAAGGTGGCTTCATGGGTGTAGAGTAAGAAGAGGACATGCGCGACAGATGGGAGGGTCTCCTGTGTCCTTAGTGTTACATGAGCTGACACAAACAAGGTCTGCGGTCAGCGCCTTTGGACACATTGCACTCTTAACAAAATGGGCCCGCAGCCATGGACCGTGTCCATATGTGAGGCTGCAGAGTTCTCAGAAAAACAAACACACGCACACCTGGTGCAGTGAGTGACAGCCTGAGCCGAGCCATGTTATCTAATCTATTCCGTGCTGTCGAATGAGCAGCGAGTGGCCATTCGTCTGCCTCATTGCCCCCTCAGGCGCTCTGACATGGTCACAGTTTGAGTCTGGACCCTGAAACCTCTCTATCTCCATCTTAAACAGGTTCAACTCAGATTAATGACTAGGCTGGTGCTTAGAGTTGTAACAATTCCGTATTTTGCTGCACAATTAATTGTCTCAGAGATAATTGTGATTAACAATATAATTGTCTCTTTTCACATTATTGTAAAAAATGAACCAGACTATTACTGTGTAATTAGTCTGGATCAACGGAAGTACATTACCAGGATAATGGCCTGACATTGTCCCTCATGTTGCCATCTCTGTGTGTCGCCGTTCTCTAAACTCTGTTCTCTTCGGGAAACAACGACAGACTTGGAGCTAGCGAGCTACACGCTGAAAATGGCCCGTTTTAAGAACATTTGGATCATGCAACAAGTCAGGTCTGCTCGGTTCTTTCAGGGATAGATTGTAAAGATTTACAAAGAATATGTTTAGGTCATTTCCTCTCTAACTGGGACGTTTTGGGACCGATTGGTGGGATTGCTGTGGATGAAGTCCACAAGGAGATACACTGGTAAGAGCCAATGAGATTTAACCATGTATCAGCTCATTTAAATAGCTCATGTTACTGTATAACAGTTAACTTCATTTAATATTGTATGTGGTGTTTTTTCGGGGGGCAAAATATGTTCCTTCCTGAGACTGTTCTGCAGAGCCACCATCGCTGCGTCTGGAGCTTAGCGCCGCCCAAGACGACTGAAATTGGTTAAAAGAAATGCAAACAACCCAGAGCAATTTTTGTTCCTGTCCCAGAATGTATCTGTTGTGTAGCCAGACCTTCCTCCACAGCGCTGGGGAGATAGGTCTGGTAATGCGAGACTACTCTGTAATATATTCATAATATATCACATACATAACCCATTGGCCCCCCTTTGAGGATATCAATTACACACAAATGCAGTCTCACAGGTTTAATTAAATGCACCAATTGAGCTCGTTCTCTCTTTCGACGAATGTCAAGGCCTGGTAATATTTCAGCTGGCTCTGAAAGATCCACGTGACTCCTCCGAGGCACAGAGAGGGATTTGGCTGAGAGGGAGAAAGGGTCTCTGGGCCGAACACGCTCCGTCTGCCGCTCTAATACTCTCCTCTATCTCTTCCAGTCCCCGAAATCTGTCCCACTGTGTTTAATGTTGTAACTGAATGCACTGTAGGAACATACATGGAGACGCTAATCATTCCAGTTTTTTAATCTGGTCTGCTGTTTCGAAAGTTTTGTAATATCTCAACGGAAATACTTTAAATATGAGCACCAATGTTTGCTCACTTTTAAAAACTGCTTTGTAATGCATGTAGTCGATCGGAGAGGAAGTGAGAATGAAAAGCATCTGATGCTCCTATCTGAAGGTCATAAATACTACATTATTTTTCAGGAGAAGTCTCGTGGAAGACTTTCAGTGGTTTACGGCTGCAGAACGTTTGAAACGACATCGGTTTAATTTCCTTTTTGCCGCTTTGTGCGAGGCATGAAATAAATAATTTCAGTCATAATTTCCTAGGATGTTTGTCTTCTTTCGTGCCAGCCTCCTGATAGAAACGTCATCAACACGCCGACTCATTACTCAGACTTCGTACTCGGGAGCTGGCCGGGTAAAAGCGTTCTCACATTCAGCTCCTCCGGGTAATGGCTAGTTCTGTTCAGGGTTGCAGAGCATGCAGTGGTTCCCCTATAATTGTACAAGTAGAGTAAAAACTCCTACGTTCCGCATAATTTGCTCATGTAATCTAGATTTCTTCTAGAGATTGCTGCTGTGGTATTGTATAAAATTGTATTCTGTATATTGTATGAACCGGACACATTGTTGTACTTTGACGCTATGTTTTTGTATTGTTGTCTTTTCGTAGATCAAGTTTTCCATCTGGGATAATAAAGTGACTGAACTATGTAAACTTATCCCATATTTTCCTCATGTCATGCAGCCACAAGTCATATATTCTTTTTCTACTGTACGATTTTGCCACATTGTTTAGCCCAAACTACACGTTGTACAAATACCACTCTCTTCTTGCTTTCAGACTCCACCCAAATAGGCCTCCGCCTCGCCGAGTTCTCCTCTTCGCCTCTTCGCCTCCCTGACTCATCAAGATGAATGCTGTCGTCCCTCCACCCAGCCCTCCCATCCCTCCCTCGCCTTCTTCACACATTGCTCATGTCTCTGTAGATGAGACGGCGTAAAGAGGCCAACACACAGCGGACTTCCTTCAAATTGAGAAGAGTCTAAATGGAGCGTAATAGGCCAATCCTTCTCGTCTTCTCTCCTCTTTTTATCTGCCCCGTCACTCTCTCTCCCTCGGTAATTTCTCGTCGCTCTCGTGGCGAGTAACTTAACACTTATTTCCCTCAGAAGCAGATGAATGACAATTAATTAACTAAAGGCTTGGTGGGTTCTCATTACTCATTCTCCGTCAGACCGTGCTTGAGTTTTTCGAAGGCGTTCGCAAGCCGCATGCACGAGGTCATGACAACAACAGATGCAGCCGTGTGTCCAGAGCTTTACAACGTGTGTGTTGGTTGCACCAGAGACTGGGACTCCAGTGTACGGATATACAATGACAGATGGCATTTCAAACACAAATGCGCATAAGACCCGGAGAGATGTGAAGCCAGGACAGCCTCCCGTGATGAAGTCGAGCTCACAGAGAGAGTTAAAGCATCGCCAGTGGCACTGACAAGTCTTTTAAGGCAAACCTTACAAAGATGTTTCCATGAAGAAGTAATGAAGAGAGTGAGAGAGTACAAGAGGAGAGGAAGGACATTTTTGGGAGAGAATTTCTCTTGATCTATCTAGATCTTATTGGGAGCTGAATGTTTGCTACCTACCTAACCATCCACCCCGACCTCCTGCACAAACTATTGTACATTTAATATCTTGAATAGTCACCTTGGGCTCTCTTATTTGAAAGGGACACATACAGAATACACAGAGAATTGAATAACAAGTATCCAATGCAATGTATCGCTCCAATGCCCGTCCCTGGGGCCACATGTTGTAAACATAATTAAACGTAATTCAGGGCTAGCCAAGTCTCCTAGACCTTCCTCCACAGCGCTGTGGGGGAAGCTCTGGCTAGTCCACACAGCATTCCGGGATGGGAGAAAAACGTGCTCTGGTTTATTGGCATTTATTTAAACCAATCACAATCGTCTTGGGCGGTGCTAAGCGCCAGACGGAGCCACGGCGCCTCTGCAAAATAGTCTCGGGAAGGAACCTGTTTTGGTGGAACTGGATTTACCCTGCAGAGATCTGAGGAGCAGATAACCATAGTCCTCAGAAATCCACCGGAGGTTAGAACACCAACAAAAAGGAAGTGTAAGGTGACGGACATCCGGCTGAAAATAAGGACAAAAATAAAGAAAATAAACTAGTTTTTCCAAAGACAATTAATCAAAGCAGAGTGTTTGTTATTCAGGTGAACTTGTTTTACAGTAGAAAGGTGTGAAATGTATAAAAATTAAGCGCTAAATCCAACAGGAGAGTTTGCCAGACAATAGACTGCCTACCAAGCCAAGTGTGCCACTGCAGAAAACCCTGTGACAACAAACGCATTACCTGAAGCTACTCTCGCTCCACGTCTGTGCCTGCAGGACTACTTATTTGTAGGGCTGGGTACCGAATCCAATACGTTTTAGGCACTGATTGAATTACCTCCGAAGTATCGAAAAATGCCTCGTCATTCAATACCTAATTTCAATACCTAAGGAGTAAATCTCATCAGCGTTAGTGAACCAATAAGCATGCAGCATGCTTCTACCAAGAGCTAATGTTTGTGATTGGCTGTCTAATGTAAAAATAAATAAAAAGATTTGTGCCATAATGTGTGATGTTGTAATTTCTTTTTGTTTTATAAAATTGGTATCGAAAAAAAGTATTGTTTAGGTAGGAACTGGTATCGAAGTGAAATTGTTGGTATCGGTATAAAAATGTTTTGAACTGTACTCTGCGCTACTTATTTGAAATGAACAGAAACACACATTTGCATCTAAATTTCATAAAAACAAGCTTCAGATTGTATTGAACAACATGAATGTAACTGCCGCGCTTACATTTTGAAGCATTTTTCTGACCTTTATTTGTCCACTGACAGAAAACTGAAAACAGGTCCTTATTCAGTAACACTCTCCGTACAATCACCTCCATACAGGTCTCAGTAGGCTTCAAACAAAGTGCTCATCCAGTCATCCAACTGCTTCGGAAAGCCTCTTACCAACATCAGAATTGTCGAAGGGGGTGTGCCTGCTACATTTTTTGTACCTTCCCAATTAGACATTCTGACAACCAAGCCTACTTTACACCGGAGGCGGGGTTTGAACTAGGGATGCTAATTTAGATTATTATTTCTGCCCGATGGCTGACCATTGTTAACCAGTCATTTTTACAGATCTGTCGATTGAATCAACTAATTCATTAGTCGACAAAATCGTATGTGCATCAACTAAGAATTTCTCGAGGATAGGGATGGAAACCAAAACATCTGAGAAATGAGGCCTTAAAGCACTTTGGATACTACAGTAGATGGAAAAACCAGGGATAAAAGTAAGACTCAACAGTTTTTAATATGCATAACGTGGTTGGGAATCAGGCATTTAAAAAAAATCTCTATTTTGGGTAACTGCTGGCTTATTGTTGATGGAGGATCAAAAGTTAGGGGAAACATTTCTACTTCAGCCGGCTTAGTGTGGACGTGGCCTCAGTAGGATGTTTACTGACGGGCTTCCTGGCTTTGGAGACTGCAACTTAATGAGATTCTTGAGCCATTGTATCTGCAATCATGAAGCTCTTCTTTAACCTTTCTGTGAAAAGCAGTCATAACACATACACAATAATTGTTATTGGCACCTCGAGCCTCAGACAATAGCCCATTCTGGCCTCTTCCCCCTCACCTTTAACAATGCTGAGGCGCACAGCAAACAAATGAAAAAAGAGGCTTCAATAACGATCAAAGTGATAAAAACCCTTCTCCCTTTGTGTGTGAGCTGGAGCGCTCCTCAGAGCCTCCATTCGGCCACATCTCACCGCAGATAAGACACACATCTGCGTCTCGGATCGCACTCCACGATGGCATTGGTCACAAAACCCACACTTACACAAATGTCACAGCTCATCCCTCTGCAACCGTAAAGGTTTCTGGGATATCCAAGTCGAGGTCTGCAGTGTTGTTTGTCTTATCAATTCCAGAGCAGCGATTGGGTGAAACAGAAGAAAATGTGCTTTTTGTGTGTGCTGTATTAGCAGGGCATCACCTAATAAACTCTGTGTCTTCTGTCGTTCCCTCCCAGTCCCGTCTACTTTTTGGTGTGAAATTGCTTTTCTTCTGCTTCTTGATGGTGGAGGAGGCACAATCTATTCTGCGACTTAAATGGCAGAAAGGAAAGCAGTCTCTTAAACAAAAGCAATCATCAAGCCTCATCTCAATGGCTGTTTGGTGCGTATAAAAGCTGCCTACAAATCTGTTAACCAGCCGCCCCAGTTATATTCGAGGATGCGGCAGAAAGCATTGAGAGACGAAAAGAGTGAATGTACTGCCAATGAAAACAGAAATTACAACTGCAGAGGAAACACTGATAAGGAGGAGGGTGGGGGGGGGGCTCATATTGGATGAAATGATTGAAAATTGTGCATTAGACAAAGTTCCACATTTTTGCCTCAAAGACCGTCACAGATTCGGAGCAACATTTTAATAGAAAATTATCTTTTTCTTTGCCACTATGATTGAAAAACTTGAGGAAAAACGTGTTGTCGTCTACATGATTACCACATTCATCCAAAAGTGTCATCTCCAATCTGTCTGTCATACAGTAAATAATCAGTATTACAAACCAATCAGTAACTGTGTATGACTTCTTTATGGTCTGGAAGAGTCATCCATTGAGTTTTGTTTTTCCTATCCTTCCAAAGAAGCACTTTATGGTTTCCTTTGTACATTGACAAAATATCTTATTAACAAGCATAGTAATTTCAGTTTGGTTTCAATTCAAACCTGATTTTTTTTTAAGTTTAGAGGGTGTGATTTAAATTTTGTTTCATATGTATTCTCATTATCTGCCCAAGATCTTCCTTGTTGTCAGTGTTTTTGTTCATTTTGCAAAGAGAAAAATTGAGCTCAATGAAACATCTTTCCTGAACATTTTTTTTTTTTAGCAAATGTTACTTGTTGGGGACTATTTTCAGTGGCGGATTAATCCACGTTTGGTGCTCTAGTGAGTATCTAGGGCAGAAGGACAGTGTGTGTAAACTACTACATTTTTTAAAGGTATTTGTTTAAATCAGTGTAAAGACAATTAATGAGAATTGGTTAGTTTGTGTTGTATCTTAGACTATTTACGCTCGCTCTAAAAAAAAGAAAAGGTTGCGTTGAGTTTTAATTTTAGCATGAACTCTAGCCTTGCATGATGGAATAGTATACCTGTATGACTTTATTTGATGAACTCCATTATTGAGCTCGCAGCAACAGCCGATGACAGAAAATAGTGTGGTTGAGCCATACACAAATGCATTCTGGTTCGGGCTTGGGCATGCTTTGAACTCATGGTATCTGAGGAGGGAAACAATTTTTTTCCAAAAGATCCCAGTTTTCAGATTTATTCACCCCAGAGAGTTTTTTCAGCTGAAAGTGCTTTTTGGTAAGCAAAATGTCAGCCTTGGTTAGGAAGAAAGGCCCTTCCGTTCAGACCTTTATTGTCCCTCGAGGGGAAAATTTGATTTGCAGTAGGGGGCAAAACAAAAACCATGAACGCAACATACCAGAGGACATGAGACATATCACAACAAACCAAATATCTGTATGTTTCCGTACGGTACGGATCCCTGGAGGATTCAGGGGAAATTCTGCTACAGATATTTCAGTATGCTTGTTATTGTACGGATCTAAAAAATCCAAAAGTAATCAGTTACATATGTGGATGTCAGCTGTCAGTAACATTAAAAACACGCAGGAAAAAGGGACCAAAGATGCACTTAAATTAAACATTAACTGATCTGAAATCAGGGGAGAAGCTCTGAGATTGACTGACTGAGATGTGGTTGGGAATTTGTTTTGTCCCTTCTCTACTTTCCTCTTCATTTGTATGACAGGTTTTGCTGTTGTTTCTGTTTTATTAAAGCATTTTCTTTCCTTGATTTGCTTTGATTAGTGTGATTGTGTTTCTTCATTGAAATGGTCCAAAAAAGGCACAAAAAACGACCCTATTCTCTCCTCACATTAGCTTGAATAAGAGCAGCGGTGGAGTAATGAGTCCTTCTGGCTGAGAGATCAAACTGGAGCTGCCATCGTCCCTTAATCAATAACTGTCACCACAGACACCAGACACCATCATCTCCCAGAGGCAGAAAACTGGGGACAACAAGAGAGTGTGTGTACTTGTGTGTGCATTTACGTGTGTTTGTTCTATGCAAATGAATAGGAGCTAGGAGTGAAAATGGATGGCAAGAGGAAAGATGTGTGTGTGTGTGTGTGTGTGTGTGTGTGTGTGTGTGTGTGTGTGTGTGTGTGTGTGTGTGTGTGTGTGTGTGCTGAGTACTGTAGAAGCACCTCCAGCCTCTCCCCTGGGTTGCTAGAAACTGCAGCTTATTAGGGCTAATGGGCTTCTTTAAGGGCCCTCCGCTCATTATGTGGACACTTTCAGCACTCTCAGCTCTTGCAGGGTCTGATATACCAAAGTCTCGCATTGCCAACTGTGTCTCCACAACGCTGTGGAGTAATGTCTGCCTACACCTCAGGCTGTTCTCATGAACCATTCATATATACAGCTAAGAAAAGTAACGCACTGGAATTCGTAAGCATTCGACGTATTTTTCACTGGACCACAATGACTGCTGATCAGTGGTGGAAGAAGTATTCCGATCTTTAAAATCGTAAAAGTACTAATACCACACTGTTTAAAGGAGCATGCCGACCTATTGGGACTTTAGCTTATTCACCGTATCCCCCAGAGTTAGATAAGTCCATATATACCCTTCTCATCTCTGTGCGTGTTGTAACTCTGTCTGATGCACCCACCGCTAGTCCCAATAAGTGACAAAATAACGCCAACATGGTACTAATACATGTTGTGATTTGTATAGTCACAGTGTGTACAAATAACAAGGTCACATGAGACAGCCATCTTCTAACCGTATACATACTGGGAACTATATTCTCAGAAGGCGAAGCACTGCTACTTCTGCCACTTGGGTGGAGTGATTAGCGCAACACCTAAGAAGCCCCGTTGTTACTCTCTGCTCTTCACCACGGGGCTTCTCAGGTGCTGCGAGCAAATCACTCCGCCCAAGTAGCAGAAGTAGCAGCCATAATTAATGGAAATAAAATTGGAAAATAAACAACAGTCTCATGGCAGTTCATGAAATGGTGACATTATTTTTAATCTATTGATTCGTGTACATGGACACGTTATCTTGTTTATTTCGTGGTGGTCAGCACATAATGGGAAGCATCTATACAGAGGTTGGGTTTAGGAAAAGAAGAACGGGGAAAGGACACGTCACACGGCCCGCGGTCTCTTGGGGACGTGCGACAACAACAGGACGGTTGACTTTAGGAAAAGAACAACAGGGAAAGTTAACGTCACTCGCGGGACACAATCCCTGGTCTCCGGGGCGAAAGTCCTGTGTTGTTTGACCCATCCACTACCCCAACCAACCTCCCTGCGCGGATTTTCGACATTTCATACTACTCGCTAACGTAGTCGTGCTGTCATCACAAATGATGCTTCCCATTGAAATACATTACGGTAGTTTAAAATAAGTGCTAACCACCACGAAATAAAAGACATTAACTGTCCAAGTACACAAATCAATAGATTAAAGAACATGACCATTTCACGACCTGCCGTGAGACTGGGTTGAAATAAAACACACAGCAGTAGCTGAAACAGTAGCGCTATAAGCCTAACACTGCAAGTTGATCTTTAGAAGTTTGGGCTGAAAGTGAACAAGGGGTGCATTCCATTTCAATCCCCCGTCCAATTTCCCTCTGCTCTCCAAGTGGCCACAGTGTGACGTATGCTGTTACGTCATACCCAGGGCTGAGGGGAAGTGAAGGAGGGCATGTTGAAAGACTAATGAAACACATAGTTACAAAAAATAACTTTCATTTATTTATTTAATTTATTTAATTGTAACAAGAATGCCTTACACATGATAAAAAGACACATGATAAAAAGACATCAAAATACTGAAGAAGTG
Source organism: Perca flavescens (assembly GCF_004354835.1). Taxonomy (NCBI): domain Eukaryota; kingdom Metazoa; phylum Chordata; class Actinopteri; order Perciformes; family Percidae; genus Perca; species Perca flavescens. Next base: position 41,271,752 of record NC_041331.1, read on the forward strand.
AAATACTTTAACTGTAATCTTCTGAAGACTGAAAAAACCTTTGAGACCCAAAGTTAAAGTAACTTTCTGCAGCAGGGAGGGGCACACGGGAGACGTTTACCTTCTGGGCTTTCTGCCAGACATCACTTAGGTTTAGACAACAAAACTACTTAGTTTAGTTTAGGAAAAAAAGATAGTGGTTTGGGTTCAAATAAACCCTTCTGGCAGACAGCCCTGAAGCCAAACTTGTCCCGTGTGCGAGGGAGGGAAACCCAAACTGACTTCCTGTTTTAACGTCTGCCATTTCTGCTGTTTTCAGCTGCCCTCAGAGACAAAATGGCTTCCATGTCAGAGCAGGATTTCTGCTGTTCGGTCTGTCATGAAGGCTTTAGAGATCCTGTTGTTCTGTCATGTAGCCACAGCTTCTGTAAAGACTGTCTGAAGAGCTGGTGGGCAGAGAAACCAACACAGGAGGGTCCAGTTTGTAAGAGAAGATCTTCAAAGCCAGAACCACCTCGTAACCTGGAGTTAAAGAAGCTGTGTGAGAGTTTCTTACAGAAGAGAGATCAAAGAGCTCCAGAGGCTCTCTGTGGTCTGCACTCGGAGAAACTCAATATTTTTCTCTAGAGGTAAATACTCAGTGTGGTCTCCACCAGCTCCAAACACTGTTCTCCCGTCCTTCTGCCCTATATCTCCCATTTGAGAAGCAGCTCCAGAGGATCAGAGTAACTCTGGACTGGAACAGAGGAAAGCTGTCATTCTCTGATCCTGATACTGACACACACATACACACCTTCACACACACTTTAAATAAATGGTTGTCTTTCAAATTCCCTCTGCACGCAATAGGATAACGCTACAACCAACCAGAGCAACGCTAGTTGATAGATTAAACTTTAAACTGCGAACACATTTTTTAAGAATGACTTCAGTGCCGTTCTTTGTTCTTTTCTCAAAGAAAAGCTGAACTCCAAGTCTTCCAGAGTCGCAGCCAAAGCCGATTCAAAACACCGCTGTTCGCCAGCAGCAGCAGCCATCTTCTTTGTTTTCAAGTAGCAGAGAATTCACGCGGAACCGTCGCAACTCTGCCGTCATTATGTTAAGCCCCGCCCACCGACTCTATACACAGTGTGATTGGTCTGACCAGAATTTGGTTTTTCCAGCCAACGGAGAGTTGCTAGACTGACCCTGGCTGAAAATTACATTTTCTGCCGCTAGGGTGCGTCTAGATTTCTAGGCTACAACAAAACAGCATATCAGCATATCAGCTCATCATATCAGCAACGGTGGCAGCCTGCCAGCTAGGTTATTGCCAGGGCCGTTTTTTGAACCCAGTCCGTCACTGCAGCTGTGTGTTAGTGTGCATTCTGTCTGAAAAAATGTTTTTTAACTAGTTCATAACCATTTTTAGAACTGCAATTATAAGTCTCTCCTGTCTTTTCTGTTTATAATCGTCATTTTTGAATGACTTTATTAAAAATTACATAATTTAATTGTGTTGTTTATTTATTGGTTGTATTTGTTGTTTATGTATGACTGCTGGCTGTTAACCAAATTGCCCTCCGGGGATAATAATATACCTTGAACCAGAAGTTGTAGATTGACATTCCTACATAGAGTTTATTATTGTCTTATAATCTGTGCTGACTGACCATCACTGTGCTGTTGAAGGAAGCGTACACTTAGCAGTAAGTACACTTCATGTCATTTATTTATTTATAAGGAAAGAGCACATTCATCAACATTTCTAAAAATGTGCCAGCGTTAGCCGACTGGCTCTTTTTCAACTGTAGTCCTTTGGTGAGATGTTTTAATACAAATGGGGGATGCACAGCAGTGTGACCCACTTTTACTACATATAGGCTATATTAATAATTCATGTTCTAGCCTATATGTTCCTGCCACTGTGTGTGTTGCATGTGTTGCGTGTGTGTGTGTGTGTGTGTGTTGCGTGTGTGTGTTGCGTGTGTGTGTTGCGTGTGTGTGTGTGTGTGTGTGTGTGTGCGTGCTGTGTGTGTGGTTGGCCTTAACTCCGGGAAAAGATCAATGAGCAGGATGGTTCACACATTGAGCGAGAGGAAACTGTAGGCCTCTAGGCCAGTGTTCTCTTCCAGAGGAGTCATAGTTAAATTTCTGTACTGTAGTCCTTGTTAAAGCAGGAATTTGTTTGTGAAAATAATGTGGAACAACCATCCTTTAAGGTTCTTATGCAATGGAAATCTCCACTGGATGACGTGCTTCAAAAGTGTTGAAAATTGTTCCCTCTTGAGCGTTTGCAGCGCCGTTGCAACCATAAACAACACTAGCTGTAGCCGCGTCATCCTCCCCCAGCTCCGCCATTGTGTCCAAACATGGCAACGCATTCTCATGAACAAATTTGTATGATATTTAACGAACATTTAACGACCTTTACACTTAAATTTAGCCGACAAAATGTTACTTTCAGACAGATACCAGTTACCATGAGATGCGGTCGTTTCCGGGGCCATTGCTAGTTGAGTTTTGGCGAGAAAAGGTGACTGTGAGCCGGCTACAAGTCCCCGCGAGCCGCCACCAGATGACGGTCCTTTCAGGGCACGTGGCAGTTGGGTTTAGCCGACAAAAAGTGAGCGTCATGCGGCAACGACAGTTAAGTTTAGGCACCAAAACCTCTAGTTACCTTTAGGAAAAAGAGCATGGTTTGGAGTAAAACACTCCTGGGGAACGAACACACTTTTCCTGGGTGAAAGTCTTTTGTTTTCCACGGGAAGTGAACTCCGCTCCCCGGCTTGAAAGCACTTTGTTTTATGACCCAAACATCCCCCGAGCTCCTCCCTATGCGGTCCACAGCGCTCTCATATAGCAGCAGTCGATGTGGTGCTGACAGCAATAAATACATGGAATACATACGAATTACAGTGCTTTACTTTTCGTAGCTATGTGTACAAATGGTTCATGAGAAAAGCCTGAATATGGTCACTTCTGGCTCCAAAATACCAAGATGGCGATGGCCAAAAATGCAAACTGCTGGCTTCAAAACAGCCCGCCACAAACCAATGGGTGACATCACTGTTGCTATGTCCATTGTTACAGTCTATGGGTAGAACCAGTAGCCTCAGTTTCTCTCCGTTTGACTTATTCTCTGCTCTTCCTGGAACTGCTGCCCTCCTTCTCAGTTTTCCTTTGCCAAATGTGCTCACTTGGCTCTCATTTGTTTAATGAAAAACCCCACCGACACACACTCTCAGACCTTCAGTGTTTGTTCCGTGTTCAATTTTTATCTCTAAGCGGTCATATTGTCATCTGCCTAACAGACTTTGCATGCTCATGTCCCTCATTTTATCAGCCATCTGGGTCCAAACTAAATGAGTCCAATTTCATTGGTCCAAGAAAAACTCATCTTCATATTCACAAACTGCTACAATAAGAACGCTCCGTTATCGCACATCCCATGGCAACATTATGAGATAACAGCTATAAAAAAACTATAAACTATAAATCCAAATGCCGACAAATTGAGGATGAAGTTGGCAGCGGCTCAGAAAAATATGTTAGTGTGTCTTTCTGCTGTTAAGAACAGTGGGGGGACCAGACAAGTGGAGAAAAGTGTCCAATCACTGCCAGGCAGAGCGGTGGGGGGACAATCAATGGAACTGCATGAGAGAAATGACATGGATGTAAAGGCTGCGAGATGAACAGAAAGAATAATCACTATACTGCACACACACACAAACCTGCAGGCACAAACACACACACACACCCACAGCGACAATCACAAGGTCGCTGAGTGGTTGGATAATTTGGTGTAAAGACCGTGAAAACATGGTGCTGCAACCAAAAGGCTGAGTAAATTCTCATTTATTACAATCACATAAAGTGAGGTTCTGGACTGTATCAACTCAAACATCAACAGTGTCACCACCCTCAAATGGATTACTACTTTCCCTAATCAGAAGCCATGGATGAACAGTGAGGTCAGACTCCTGCTGAAGGCACAAGACTACGCATTCAGATCAGGTGATGCTCAAGCCTATAGCTCATCCAGGGCTAACCTGAAAAGAGGCATCAAAAAGGCCAAGCACAACCACAAGCTAAGGATTGAGGTTCACTTCAGGAATGACTCTGACCTCCGACGCATGTGGCAAGGCATCCAGGCCATCACAGATTACAAAACCACTAACTCCAACCCCTCCCCCACCTGTCACCGACACCTCCTTGGCTGAGGAGCTAAACCACTTCTATGGCCGCTTTGATGGGGACAACAAGGAGTTGGCCATCAAGGCTGTGGTCTCTGCAGATCACCAGCCCCTCTCTCTCCTCGTACTCAGGGCCTGTGCTGTGCAGCTGACTGAGGTTTGGATTGACATATTTAATCTGTCATTAGCTGACCCTGCGTGCTTTAAAACCACCTCCATCGTGCCGGTGCCAAAACACTCCACTGCAACAAACCTTAATGACTTCCGTCCAGTTGCACTCACCCCCATCATTATGAAGTGCTTCGAGAGGCTGGTCCTGGCCCATCACTCTGCCCTGTCCCACCTTGACAATAGCAACACCTATGTGAGAATGCTGTTCATTGACTTTAGTTCAGCATTCAACACCATCATCCCCTCCAAACTGATCACCAAACCAAAAAGTGAACTGGGCATCAGTACCTCCCTCTGTAACTGGATTCTGGACTTCCTAACCAACAGACCTCAGTCACCTCCTCAACCATCACTCTGAACACCGGCGTGTGTTGAGCCCTCTCCTTTACTCCCTCTTCACCTACGACTGCACACCTGTACATGGCTCCAACACCATTGTCAAGTTTGCAGACAACACTACGGTGATTGGTCTCATCAGCAACAACGATGAGACGGCCTACAGGGAGGAGGTCCAGCACCTAACAACAACCTGGCTCTCAACATCAAAAAAAAAAAGATGGAATTGGGTTTCAAAGCCAAACGCGACAGCTGCAGTGTGGGAGCACTTCGGATTTCCCAGCTGGGAAAAAAAAACTACAACCGATGGGCCATCTCCGTCTTCCCGACAGTACACGATCACTGGGGCGTTTAGTCGACAAAGTACAAACAGGATAGTATCGTCGAAAAGCCGTCATTTTGACGATATATTACAACCTACTATCTCTCTCTCTCTCTCTCTCTCTCTCTCTCTCTCTCTCGTCTTTGTTGCACACCCTGCTGTGGCAATTCACTTTTGCTTTATTTGAACAAAGCTTTATGCTGGAGAAATTATTTTTAAAAAGCTTTTTGCATGTGGCCTGTTGAGGCATTGGCTTCATCTCTTTGGCACTATTTATGTCTGAGCCTAACGTTTAATATTTTTTTAAGTGCAATTTTGTTTACATCCATTTTATTTATTGTTTTTGTTGTGTGTGGTTTGTAATTTCCATTTTATGTATTGTTTTTTGATTGTGTTTGGTTTTTATTCCAGTGCCTTTGTGGTTAACAGAGTTAATTATCTATTATCGTTTATCGCAATAATTTTTGGGACAATTTATCGTCCAGCAAAATTTGTTATCGTGACAGGCCTACACACATCCCCAATCTCATCAACGGGACCGAGGTGGAGAGTGTCACCAGCTTCAAGTTTCTGGGTGTCCACATCTCTGAGGACCTCTCTTGGACTCCCTCAACACCTCTACCCTGATCAAGAAGGCTCACAAGCGTCTCCTCAGATCCTGGTGAACTTCTCCCGCTGCACCATCGAGAGCATCCTCACCAACTGTGTCACAGTTTGGTATGGCAACTGCTCTGCCCATGACCGGAAAGCACTGCAGAGGGTGGTGAAAACTGACTGTCCTCAATCCCTTCCATCGAGGCGATCCAGGGCAAGCAATGCTTGCGTAAGGCGCGCAGCATCATCAAACCACCCCAACCACAGAGTATTCACCCCACTTCCCTCTGGAAGGTGTTTCAAGTCTCTCCGCACCCGAACCAGCAGGTTCAGAGGAAGCTTCTTTCCTGCGGCTGTCACCCTACTGAACTCTAGCTCTGCATCCCGGTGAAAACCAACCAACTAAGCCCCCAAACCCGAACCCCCCACCCGTAGTGTCCTATTTTTTTATTTATTTACAAATGTACATACTGTAACTACATTTCTACATAGCCATATTCTACTCCTCTTCATACTATTCATCCTGCACATACACTTATTTTCACTACTCTTATGATGTTACTGTTTCTGCACTACAATGGTACTGCTAACACACTGCACATAACTGTACATACTGTACATATCTGTCTATATGGTTCACAATGAATATCAATATTTTATTCTGTTTTTCTTATAATAATACACTGCATTTATCTATATTATTTTTGTACTACTATACTATGTACTATTATAATGTTACTGCTGCTACATTGTACATATCTGTACATGTTGTTCATACATTGTTCATATTGCATAGCCATATTTATTCCGCTCTTATAAGGTAACTGCTAATACACTGCACACATTTATATTTAATTTGTATTACTCTAAACCACCTTGTGTAAACCAACTGTACACTACTGTCTACACTGCACTATAGTTCTTGTCCTGTTTATACTTGAATATCACGTTGCACTTTTCTGCTCATTTTGCACTTCTCGTTGGATGCAAACTGCATTTCGTTGTCTTTGTACTTGTACTCTGCACAATGACAATAAAGTTGAATCTAATCTAATCCAATCTAATTTCTGCCTCACAAAACAACACCAAATATCAAAATTTCTACGATTCACAAACTCTGTGTCTGCCGAAAAACCTTCTGGTTCAATTCCTAAAATCGCAGAAAGGCAGATGTAACAATCATACATTAATTATTACCCTTTCTGTGTTTGGAGTGGGGGGGCAAGTCAATTGCTTTATCTACGCATAATACAGCTTCCTGGAGGGCTTCAGCAGAAGCTCTTTGCAACCTTCTCCGACATGTTTTCATTGTTTCACTCTACGCACAACAAACATGAAATTAAACACTGGGCCTCATGTGAGGACCACTTGAACAGACTTGTTCTTTAGTAGCATGTACAAGTGCTTCACCAATTTCATCATATCTAGAACATTCTCATAGGTACAAACTAAACTCAGTCCATCTCTCTTCAGTGGGAAAAACCCCTGTTTGAACAATTATAATGGGCCTGATGATGATCTGGTACCGAAACAATGCAAACTATTACATTTATTTTTAAAAGTTAGACAGTGTGCGGGAGTTTCTTTGCAAATCCGAGTCCACATGTACACAGTGTTTTTGTAAACAGGGTTTGTCCTGTGTGCTCTAAAAGGAAATCCCATCCACACACTGTTTTAAGAAAATCTGCGTCAAATGTAAATGCAAAAACACAAAGAAGTCCTGTCAAGAGCCAAACCAACAGGCAGCGATATAGCCCTAACCATAAAGCCATGTTGGCCAATGAGAAGCCTGAAAAAAGCTATTAGCAGAAGGCTACCTGGCTGCAACGGAACGAATGCTACGAAGCGCATTGAATTCTGTTCCTCACTATAGTGGAAAAGTCACTGTACATGTGTCAACATGTAAAAAGTCCTGTAAGTGGTTAGAACCAGCATTACTTTGGACATGTCTGCCACTGCACAAAATGTCGCCTCATTTGTGACGCCTAACAACGGCGTTCACGCTGATGTTACAAGAAGAAAACTCTTTTTTACCCCGTCAACACAGCAACACTGAAAACAAAGTTTCTAAAAAACCTTCACCCTGGAAGGAGTTTTCTAAAAGATCCGTTTTCAAACAGTTTGTGTGGACAAAAGGAGAAAAACGTAGATAAAAAGATACATTTTTAAAACTACAGCGTAGTGTACATAGTGTCGGGCGTAGTTTTGCAGGATGCCATTTCTTTAAAGTTTGTGGTGAGTGAATAAAAAAATTGTGGACTCTATTGGCAGTAGCTTGGCTATTTAAAAGTGCCGTGTTTGAGCGTGATGTCCCGGGTCGCGCTAGTTACGGTTCTTTCTGACCAATCAGTGTTTTGCAGTGTTTTAACTCCACCTTCTAGTATCTAGGCTCAGCTCGCTTGGAACCTCGACCGAGTTGGTACCAAAAACGTAGCAGCTACTATCCACAACTTTTGCATGAACGAGTTCGTACGATATCGTACAAAAATGTATGCACGCCATCGGCGGGCGTTGCTAGTTTAGTTTAGCCAACAAAAAATGAGCATCGTGCAGCGACAACAGTTACGTTTAGGCACTAAAACAACTAGTTACGTTTATGAAAAAGACCGTGGTTGAGATTAAAACACTCCGACCACGCGTTTCCTGGTTGAAAGGGTTAGGGTTTTATAGGACAGCAGAAGACATGAAAGGGGAGAGAGGGGGAACGACATGCATCAATGGGCCGCAGGATTCGAGGAGTATATATATATACCTCTATATATGGGTGCGCACACTACCAGGTGAGCCACCCAGGCGCCCCGGCTGTGTTTTATAACCCAAACATCCACCCTGACCTCCTTTCTACGGTCTTATACAGCTGCAGTCAATGTGGTGCTGACAACAATAAATACGTGGAATACGTAGGAATCACAGTGCTTTACTTATCATAGCTAAATCTACGTATGGTTCATGAGAACAGCCTGTGACAAAAAAGTAATCCTAGTGATCCCTGACCCTAACTGGTTACAAGTAAATCCATCACAAGTGAGAGGCGCTCTACATTATAAAGACAGTCCTCTTTTCAGCGTCTTACTCTATCTAGAGCTGAGGAAAGGGACATGCACACTCAAGCACTCATGTCTCTTCCTGCCTGTTATTCATCCGCCTTCATTTTTAACTACATTTTTAGCCTTTGACTGAGCCTACGTACCATTTCAGCCATACCATCCAGAGGAGAGAAGCTCTCTCAAAGAGGAGGTTCCACTGTTGCACCCAGGCTCCCTGAGGGGGGAGGAGAGAAGAGAAGGGAGGGAATGGGAGGGGGAGGGAGGAAACAGAGATGTCTACAGTAAATTTAATCACCGGAGCCTTCAACATATCTTGAAATATTATCAGCTTTAATATTTGATATTTACAGCGAAAAGTAGTTAGTTTATTTTGAACAGGTTTTAAAAAAATATATATATATATATATATATATATATATATATATATATATATAATAAAATAAAAAAATAACAGATAAATAAGAACATGTACATCTCAGCACAATCACATAGTTACTGAAAAACTTATTTCCGGTGGAGCCTACGTGTGTTTTACAACCTCCATGCTTTAACATGTCAAAATATAGACACATATATGGAATATGGTTTGTCTTATTGTTATCTAAGACTTACCTAAACTGAGTGAGCGAGAGTGTTTGTTACATGCAATTCTCATGTATGGTTATGCAACATGTTAAGCACAAAGCATCAGCATTAATCACATCAACCCATCCGCCCACCACAGTTCCCCTCCCCACTTCTGTCCCTGTAGAGAGAAAAGAGTGGGTAGGAGAGGGGGGGTATCTTTTGTAAAATTTGATTCAAGCCACTGGTTATTTATTTTAGATGTGTGATGCTTCCTGCTACATGAGGGAATTCCAACCCATTCTCATGAAATGGTTCGTGTGATGTTGTATGAAACTTATGCACAACAATCCGTATGATAACCGATAAAATTGCGGCGAGCGCTGGCCAGTCACATGGCAGTTAAGTCTAGCAGATAGAAGGTGACTGTGAGCCAGGTACAGAGCCCCGGTCGATTAAGCGGGCTTCGCCTTTAAATTTAGCCGACAAAAGGTAACCGTGAGTTAGGGCTGGGCGATACGGAGAAAATCAAATATCACGTTATTGTTGACCCAATACCTCGATAGCGATATTGTAGGGTTGACATTTGGTGCTTTCACAAAATATTTGTACAATTAGATTTTTGATATACATTCATCAAGAACGTGGATTTAATGACTATGTGGGTAAAGGCAAATAATAGAACAGCTAAAACAGTCTGGTAAGTTCTCAAACTGACATCATTTTACTGTAATGCAGCTTATGAAACCAGGAGAGACAACACTTGTGTCATATTACGATATCAAAAATCTAAGATGATATCTAGTCTCATATCACGATATTGATATAATATTGATATATTGTCCAGCCCTACCGTTGGTTGGAAAAAAAAGGCCCTATGTAATTTGCAAACTCTAATTGCAAGTAATATTGTTATTGCGTTATCACATATTTTCCCTCTTATTGCTACAATTATCGCGCAGCCCTCTTATCGTTTGTGGTTACGTTTTTGTTTCCAAATTGCACAAATGACAATTTTCAAAACGATGAGACTCGACACCCTCGAGCACAATAACTCACATTATCTAAAGGAACACACAGGGGTTTTGACCTAGAATTAGAGCCCATACATAATATATGACCTTCCTGTACAAAAGATACTGCATTCAAGATTTATGTTCAATAGAAGCTGATTACACATAATCTTGTTGTTGATTCAACTGCCTGCGCACATTTAAATCTCAGAGGACGGGCGGGAAGGAGAGGAGGAGGAAGGAGGGGGGAACAAACAAGTAAACAGCTGAAGATCAAAGATGGAATACAAATCAGCAGTCGACTATCACAGAGATCTTCAACAAGGGGGTCCGGGACAGAGGTACTGAACGTCTTAACATTCAATTCAAATCAATTTAAATAACTGTGTGTTTGTCCCTGAGGGGCAATTCAAAACCCCTTACCTTAAATCCATTATATTATTAGCAAATATAAATCAGCCTATTTATGCAAAAAAACATTGATGACATTAAAACACGATATATAAAAATATGCCAACAATTATTCTTATAAAATAGGTATAAAGGCGTTAGGCCGCAGCCACACGTTACTGTAGGTCCAGTTTATTTTGCAAATTCATTTTATCCAATATATGTAGTAGGGGGTCCCTGCTCCATCTCTCTTTCAGTTAAGGGGCCCTTGGCTTAAAAACGCTGAAGACCCCTGGACTATCATCCTTGTAATCTGGAGGCACTGACGAAGCGATTGCATCTGACTTTGTCAGAAGTAAATAGCTCAATACTGGGCTGTTTCTCATGAACCATTCGTACATATAGCTACGAAAAGCAATGTAAAGAATGCATTCCTCAATATATTGTTTTCAAATTAGCCTTTTGGACATTTGGACGATTTCCGCCCAACAGCGACAGTATTTGAGGTTCAGAGGGTGAACTAAAGGAGCAAAAGCTGAACGAAGAAAGACTGAGAAGATGACAAACCCAGAACACACATGTTGAGAGTGTTTCTAACTTATAGCATAAACAGAGTATTTAGGAAGTATTAGGACAGTGAGACATTTGTGTTGGCTTAGCTCTGCACTCCATCACACAGTGACTATGAAAGGTCAGCAGCCCGTTTCACCAGCTATGTGCCAGTTCAGATCGTAGACCGTATCTAAAGATGGACGATGCGTCTCCACTTCCTCAAACTGTTTAAAAGTGAAGCCAAATTATCTCGGATACGGGCGCTGCCATCTTGGAATTTCGGAGCCAGAGTGTGCGCAGTAGTGATCAGGCACTTATTGCTGGCAATTTATAGCAATGTTCTCATCCTTGCATAAGAATATTACACAGTGAATATTGAACTTTAGCTAAAATAAAAAATTGAATCATAATATCTGGCAAAAAAAATAAATAATTAGATTTCATTCCCCAAATCCTTCTGCCCTAGAGGGAAGGGATGATAGTTATTTTTTCATAATGAAGATTTCTTCATTTCCCGCTCACAAAAGGGAAACAACAACGACACAATATCGGAAATCTGCCAAATTGTTATTTTAAACAAAGGTATCGGCCCAGTATTTCACAATCGGTGCATCCCTAGTTGGAACATAGTGTGGGAGTTACACTAGTGGAAGTGGGTTGTCCCCTGGGGTTAAATTGGCCATGAGCCTACCAGAGGAGAGCCCCGACAGAGTGTGATTTAGATATATGCTCACAGCAGCGCCTACTTCATTCATTATTTAAATCTTTTCGATGTGGCCTTGGGAATTTACAGGAACCTCATTAACCTAAATATTTCAAAGTTTACACAGTGAAATCACTGGGAACTAACACATAAGTAAATAAAACATAAAGCAACAGACAGTAGGCGTAATAACTATACTCAAACCTGAGGTACTGTAGATACTTTAGCAGCTCAAATAGAAGTATATTTTTACACACAAACAGGAATGTCAGTGTTTCTCATGAAGTTTTCATCTGATGCCGATTGTGGAAGACAACATACAGATACTTACAGTACTGTATATACAACTGGAGCCATCTACAAGGAAATGGCCCCCATGATGTAATGTAAAACAATAAATGATGTAATGGAGTCAGAGATGTTGCTGTTGAATTTTTCAGTGATGTGAGCAACAAACTATACTTCTAGAAAAACCTCTGCTGTGTTAGAATGAAGGCTGAAATCTCAGACAGATATCAGAAAAACTGGACAATTATTCAAATGTAAAATATGAAAAAGATGTTTATTTTTGTAATGTGAAGTGATCTGTTGAATCAAAACCTAATTTAAGCAGCATTTACTATAAAGCCAATGACACATCAGCTGTGTTAGAAACCGTTCCCTATCTCGGAAAAAGTGAACTATATAGTGTGTTCGCCAATTCTCCGTGGCTAGTTTAATTCACTATATAGTCCACTATAAAATACCCATAACGCACTGCTAATTTCAGTATATAAACAATGTACCCTACATTTTACTCCCGTATCCCACAATGCAACGTGTTTTCCCGGAGGAGAAGAAGACGCGGAACCCACCGCGAAAACTTAAAAGGAAAAATGGAACAGGCTTTTGTTTCTAAACAGTCAACCCGTTATCAGTCCAAACCGTTGCTTGGACAATGGCTGTCAGCATCACGACGCAAAAAGCGCCCTTCAGCGTGCGTAGATGGGTCAAACTACACAGGACTTTCACCCAGGAGACCAGGGATCGTGTCCTGCCTGTCACGTTTCCTAAACCCAACTGTCCCATTCTTCTTTTCCTAAACCCAACTGTCCCGTTCTTCTTTATCTAAACCCAACTGTCCCGTTCTTCTTTATCTAAACCCAACTGTCCCGTTCTTCTTTACCTAAACCCAACCGTCCCGTTCTTCTTTTCCTAAACCCAACTGTCCCGTTCTTCTTTATCTAAACCCAACTGTCCCGTTCTTCTTTACCTAAACCCAACCGTCCCGTTCTTCTTTTCCTAAACCAAAGAAGGTGTTACATGGCTGTGCGAAGCCAGAGTGACAGGAGAGTGGGAGCTTCAGTGGAAGCCAGCAAGAGCCAGAGAGAGGAGCCAGCAGCGTGCCAGAGCCAGTGGGCCGGGTCTTTGTGTGGTCATTTTCGCCTTCCTTAGAAGGTTGTTTTTGTGTTCAGTTTGTATAATATATCATTGAAGTTATCGTTGAAAGTGTTTCTGCCTTTCCTTTTCCCTTCGCTCGAGTTTATTATTTAAATTGTTGGCGTCCTCCACCCCTAGACAAAGTAGGGACGTAACAGTCCGAAATCTGGTTTGGTCATTCCCTCTGTAGTTCACTATTTAATAAACACTATAGAGAAAACAGTGATTGAGTGACTGAGAGAACAGTATCTTTTATCTATTGACCTAATAAGTCAATAGATAACTTCCTGTTCTGGTGGTTTTATTTTGGATGTTTACAACTTTTGGCTTTTGAGAGTCACGCATACCAATTATTATTCATTAAGAAAATAACATAAAATTAAATAAAAACGACAAACGGCAAGCAAATCACAAACAAATACAAAAGCCACTGAGGACAGCACCAAGTTTCCATCACATACAAAGTTCAACATTCACCTAGTGACGTGAAAATGTTTCCAATAGTCAGAAAGGAAAGGTAAGTGGGCGTGGTCTGCAATCAGCGGCAGTGGAGAGAGGTGTGGGAACAGGTTCGTTCGAGATGAGCCAGGCCTGCGCAGAATCAATCACCAGGGATCGCCGCCCAATGCATGCTGGGTAGATCTGTGTCCGACTTGATCCCGACTTGCTCCGACGTCATGCACACGTGGGCAACGATAACCTCACGAAATCAAAGAGGCCGCAGGTTTGAGAGGCAAGACCCAGGCGGACCCAGGGCATGCTGGGAAACGCCTGCCTCTCAGCTGATCTGACAGCTGATTGGTTCAGAATCAACTCAACATGATGACATTTTATATCAACTGTTATTGGTTTTAAATTGGAGGGATTTAAATTGCCATTTGTCTGATTTAACCCTCCTGTTGTCCTCGGGTCAAATTTGACCTATATTCAAAATGTTTCTATATCCGAAATTTGTTTCTTTCAACCAAACTGTCAAAAAATAACATGGATGGTTCTGTACAACCATTACTCTTCACAAGTAAAATAAAAGATCAGCTCAGTACATTCATTGAATTTGGGTGTTTTATTCAATTGTATAGCATTTGGAAAAAAAATAATAATGAAAGAACGTTGAAAAGAGTTGACAAAAATGTCAGAAATAGCTTCAAAAACGTGGGGGAAAAAAATGCGTAGGAAAAATGTGACAAAAACATTGGTAAGAAGTGACAAAAAAAAACTTGTATAAACCTTTGTGGAAAAGCGACAGGAGTGTCGAAAAAGACGACCACAACGTTGAAAAAAAAAAAGTACATTTTGACCCAGAAAAATAAAAAGTTGGTACGATCGACGGGAAGACAACACCAGGGTTAAGAGCTTATTCTGTACAGAAGACGTGTGTGGCGTACGGTGACGTCTAGAACTCAGAGAGACTAGATCTGTTCAGACTACGGATCATCTACAGTCTGTTGTTAACATCAGCAACAGATCACATGTAGAGCATTTTGACAGCTACTCTTAATAAAAATAACTACAGACTGTGTACGAGCTGATATATGGGTCTGATAACCTTTTATTAAATCGGAACCAGACCTAACAGGATGTGAGTGTTTCTGTGACTTCCTGGTCAGCCTGAAGGCTGCTGGAAACGGCTGCACACTGTTCGACTTGACAGCGGATTTGGTCCCCACTGCCCACTCTCGTCCACTTTAGAGGCAAGTTATTTCTCTCGGCTGACTGTTGTTGTGCTAATATAAGATGCAGTAGCGCGCTGGACCATCCGATGACTGCACACCACAGAGACAGGACACGGCACTGTACGATATTCTTTTGTTGGTTCTTTGTTCAAACGTTGTGAACCAGTTGCCGGGCAGGCGGGTTATAAACCCACGGTGGCCGCAAGTCCCGCTACAATCACATACATGAATGAAAAACTAAAATATAAATAACAGGAAGCGGAATAAAACAAATAGGACAAGAGCCACGCAGTACAGCACCAAGTCTGCTAATTACTGTTCCATTGTTGCCTTCTTCGTTCAAGGCTCTCCACTCTTAGTAAACAACAGGAAATTATTCCAGACCTGGTTGAGTTTCCCTTTGGTATCATTCACTCGGGCTTATGGTGCTGGGCCGGGTTTTTTCAAGGAAACACTGGCCCACAGAGCAGTACCACACCAAAACAACATTTGCATGCGTTGCTTTTTCACTAATTAGTGTAAAACTCTCCCGCAGACGTGACAGAGAGGCCAAAGTATTACAGAGCCATACTATAAAAATATAGGAAAATAGGTTCCAGGTTGAAAAGAAAATAGTAGTTACCCTTTAACAACTACTCAAAGTACATATACATAGCACAGGCACCATTCACCATTCATGGTTAGCATCATTAAGCCTCTGTCCTGATCGACAGGTCCTAAAGCATCCCCTGATTTATCGCCTATTTTTAAATAAGTGGGTCCATCACTTACTAAATGAACATCATGCTGTGTTGAAGAAGACTTCAAACTAGCAACTGAGCACATAAACTCATTATGAAAATGTTTACTGAGGTAATAAATCAAGTGAGAAGTAGGCTCATTGTCTCATAGACTTCTATGGAAACAGACTTCTTTTTGGAGCCAGAGTAGTCGCCCCCTGCTGGAAGTTAGAGAGAACGCAGCTTTTAAGGAGCTTCAGCATAGGCTTCACTTATTTCAGGCACCGAGCTCAGTCTATTATTTTTACAGTATATGCCTGATATACATCCGCATAAATCAAAGCCCACACCCCCAAACGGAAACACAAACGGCTTTCCTTTAAAACCTTAAGCCCAAGCTGAGATAACCATGATAACGGCCCGTCAGACACCGCCTACCAAGAGCCTGGGTCTGTCCGAGGTTTCTTCCCAAGAGGGAGTTTTTCCTCGCCACTGTCGCACTGCTTGCTCTTGAGGGAATTACTGTAATTGTTGGAATTGTTGGGGCTTTGTAAATTATAGAGTGTGGTCTAGACCTACTCTATCTGTAAAGTGTCTCGAGATAACCTATGTTATGATGTGATACTATAAATAAAATTGAATTGAATTGAATTGAATAACCTTTCAGTCTTGACGAAGCTCCTCCCGAGGCTCTGAAGACATTATACAATCATTTATATTACAGAGTAGTTCTCCTCGCGATCGAAAACCACAGTGCGTGAACAAAGGAAAAATGTGCCTAATATTTGCAGATATCTGCTCTGTTTCTTAATCCTTCAAAAAACACAATCAACAAAACCTCACAGTGCGGTTTGATGTGTGCAGAAACGTCACAGTCATGTGAAGTGCGCGCTTCATCACAGGAGATGAAGGCAAAGTCAATGTCAAAGATGCAGATTAAAGACAAATGCAAAAAGCAATAAGCAGCATTTGTGAAGTTTTACTACTGAATCAGCAGCTCCCCAGGAGCTCAGCAAAAGGGCTTCCCAGTAATAAAGCCCATGATATAGCACGTATCCATGGCGACTGCATACCCTGATCACTGTTTCGGAGCATTTTGTGTTGGAGACGTATTCATAATCAAACTGGGATTTCAGTTTGGTGACCCTTGGTGTCCTGTGTGACAGCTGAAAGCTTTGTGATTGGTCAATTTAGAGGGGAAAAAATAATAGGGCATGCAGGGAAATGCGTCTAGAGGACATTTCCAACGAGGTCAGACACACACTAGAGCTGCAAAGATTAAGGGTGAGGCTATTTGCACCCCTGGTACAATTAACAGTGTAAGCTATTTGCACCCCTGGTACAATTAGCAGTATGCTATTTGTACCCTGGTGCAATTAGAAGTGGAGGAGTTATGTGGAGGAATTATCCAATCCAAATAAGATAAGATCACCACACAGGGGAATCGAACCATACCATAGGTAAGCGTACTGACCACTCACCTAGCAGTTCTTTCAGGATATAGAACAACTGTTTACCAGTTGGTTTCTTCAAGCCTCGGTTGCTAGGTAACCATACTGTATACAAAAAAATAGGTACTAACTAACAAACTAACGGTTCTATGCTTTCACTGAAGACAGAAAGCGCAACTGTAGTATCCATTTTCCGCTAAAAATTCAATTGTTATAAACTTTAGAGACAAAACTTCCCTAATATGCCAGTTTCTGCGGTCATGGAAGATGAAAGTCCGCCATGATTTTGGTGCACGCGAGCAACGTTTTTTTGTTGTTACGTCACAGGGTGTAAATAGCTCAGCTGTGTGGCCAAGGCTATTCGTACCGGGGTGCAAATAGACACAAAAGATTAATCAATTCATTTGAAAAGTTGCCAACTATTAAATATATATATTGAACAAAATTATAAACTCAGCGGTCTCATTTTTCATGAGCTGAACTCAAAGATCTAAGACTTTATCTATGTACACAAAAGGCTTATTTTTCTCAAATATTGTTCACAAATCTATCTAAATCTAGGTTAGTGAGTACTTCTCCTTTGCCGAGATCATCCATCCACCTCACAGGTGTAGCATATCAAGATGCTGATTAGACAGCAGGATTACTGCACAGGTGTGCCTTAGGCTGGCCACAATAAAAGGCCACTCTAAAATGTGCAGTTTTACTGTATTGGGAGGGGTCCGGGGGGGTCCGAAAACCAGTCAGTATCTGGTGTTAGGGTTCATCCGGGAAAAGAACACCTCTCCAAAGCACCAGACGCCATCGAATGTGAGCATTTGCCCACTCATGTCGGTTATGACGATGAACTGCAGTCAGGTGGAGAGAGAGAGAGAGAGAGGGATGAACCCTAACCCTAACCCTAACACCAGATACTGACTGGTTTTCGGAGAGAGAATATGTTCTAGTTTCTTCTCTCCTCTGTGACAGTAAACTGAATATCTTTGAGTTGTGGACAAAACAAGACATTTGAGGACTAAAAGAACAACTGTCCCTTAGGTTTATTAAAAACCATCCACAGTAGTTGAGTTGAGAGGCTTCCAGTGTTATGTTGAATGAATCAGTTTGTTCTGGTTGCATTTTACCGACTGAATGTTTAGTTTCTTACTTTATGTCTTTCATTTTCCCCTCTGCCGGAAGAAGTCATGCTTCCAGTCACGTTTGTTTGTTAGCAGGATTTTGCCAGAACTTGTTAACAGATTTCAATAAAATTGAATCCATTGGCTTAGAAGTAATTGATAAGTTTTTGGTGAACAGCCAGGAAAGGATTAGTAAAAGGACAATTTTGAACATTTTAATGAAGTCCTTGATTCACTATGACGGACGAACGGACGGGCACGCACACGCACACGCACACGCACACGCACACGCACACGCCCCTCCCTGGGTCCTGTTTTAGAGCAGAGATAGCTGTACTGTAGTAACAGTTACATTAGCAGCATAAAGAAAGGGTTAAAGGGTAACTACCATTTTTTTCAACCTGGATCTCTATGTTCCTATGTTTTTGTGTCTAAGTGACTGATGGGAACAACAATCTCTGACATTGGTCCAGTATTAAGAGAGATCGCTGCAGCCGGCAGCGGCGAAACAAGCTACAATGTAAGTTAATAGGGCAATTGTCCAGCTTGTATTTACCTTCACAAAAGTGCTCTTTTTGCCGCTGACAGGCTCGGATTAATATTCTAAGTATCTGACAAGATTATGGAAAGCGACGATCACAAAAAAAGACGCTCAATGAGCACAAACATACAAAAAAACAACTAAAAACGACACTAAATGACTACAGAGATGCCAAGAGAATTACAAATAGATGCTAAATGACTATAAATACGCACAAAATCACCAAACACATACATACTAAATATAAAAGGCCACCAAGAGACACAAAATGGCCGCAAAGAAACCTAAAGCTACTAAAAATAGATGCAAAAAACGAAAACAAGGAGAGGCAAAATGACTAAAAGTAGACTCTTTGGCTACGTTCACACCGCAAGTCTTAATGCTTAAATTTGGATTTTTTGCTCAGATCCAATTTTTTGTTCGGCTGTTCACATGACCTTTAAAAACGTGGCCTAAAACAGATTCCAGTGTGAACTGTTTGGAGTTTCGAACTGACCCGCATGCGCAAAAGAACAATAACAACGACATCAGACACAGCACGCCGTCGCACTAAAGTTAGGGAAGTTATGGAGGAAGTCAGCAGTTTCGCTTTTATTTCAATATGTTTGTGTAATGGCAGCCGTAACATTAATGAGCAGGTGCTGAGGATTTTTCAAAAACGGAACGGTTACGGTGTGATCCTTCTAGTTTTGATTGAATTCAAGTATCTCCCAATACACTAATGAGGTCTAACACCTCCCTCTCCCTCCATTGACTTGCTCCATCACTGTTCTCCATGTTGTAGGCCTAGTCAAGTTTTTAATGTTACCGTCTGTGTCTAGGGCTAACTCCCGCCGACCCATAATTGTGACAAATGCTGATGTAGATTGACCATTGGGCAAGATTTGAGTGGTCACACTACTTCTGAAGAAGTCTGACCATGTCACTTGACCCCCAAAAAAATCAGATTTGGGCCACTTTTGCCTGCAGTCTGAACGTAGCCTTTGAGTTTGGCTGACTTGTAGACTGATTTCCTGAATCGATTCAGCTGACGATTTGGGATATTTTAATTGCAAAACCAATTTTGCTTGGATATGAAAGAGATTCTACAATTGTACAAGGTTCCATCTAACCTACTGCATTATTAAAAGAATCAATGTTTACATTTCGAATTGGCCGTAAAGCAGTTACAATAATTGTAAACTTTTTTTATTTAACATGAACATAATAAAGTGCAGCTCTACAGACTCTAAAGTCTGTTAGTTTTAAAATGGCCATGCCAGTTTTTCATTCGGCAATAAAAAAAACAACCTAAACTACTCTTTAAAGACCAGAACCAAACTGAACTAAAGTCAGATCCAGCTGCCTGTATCTGCAGCTCACTGCAGACTCAACTCCTCAAAGAAGATAAAGCGCAGTGGGCAAATGCCGCCTGCTTTTTGGAGTAAAGAACACAGGTAAGAAACTCAATTCCAAAAGCCAGTATCTGTCCTCTGCTGCCCTACACTACATCACAAATCCCAGCCGGAGAAGGCGGTGGGCATGCTGTGGACTCCCTGCCAAGACTAAAGATCAGCTATTTTTCCCCGGCAGATGCAAGTCGCAGCAGGAGAAGGCCACAGACAGGCAGGAAGGCAGGCAGGGTGAGGAGATACAATAAAACAGGGAGGAGAGGGGGCAGATGAGAAAGTTAGGAGGCACAACAGATTGTCATCCACCTCCTCCCTCCCTCCGTTTGTCTATCTCTCTGTCAGAGCTCTCACCATCTTTGGTCTCTCGCTCTCTCTGTGTGTGAGCCCTTCGGGGCCGATAGAGCATTTGGACTCAGATGTCACAACATACACACACACACACACACACACACTCACACTCACAGTTGCCCTTCCCTGAGTCCTGTTTAAGATAGGGATGTTAACCGATGACCGTTTGACCGGTGGTTGACCGTTTCAACGTTAACCGGTCAAAATTATTGTTAGTCGATTAAAAAAATAAAAAGTGATCTCTAAATTAGGCAATTATAGATATTGGAATAAACGCTACTACAGTTAGCCATCTCATTCCAATATTTTTTTTTCTGTGAAGTGAAATAATCCCTCACGCAAAATTTTTCATAAGGCATAAAAAAAAAAAATTGTTTGGTTCCGGTTTGTTGTCTGTTGAGGTCATGGGTCGATAGGGAATTTATTTTATTTTTTATTTGTATTATTTTCCCAGTGGCAGCATGGGATAAGTAGGATTTTTTTTTGCCTTTACAGTAGTGATGGATACTCAATATTTTCATAACATAGCCTACCTGTGACTACATGTACAGTTGTCGCTTAATAAATTGAAAACATGTAATTCACGTGCATATTAAGTAGCCACGTGTATTTGTTTTGGTCTTATAATACAGCCACAGGTTTACCGCTCCAGCGGAGAGGATGGTTCGTTTAGACAGCAGCTACGTTTACAAGAGTTTGTCCAAAAATCAAGATTCGTTGCAAACTAAGAAACAGACTACAAACTGACATCTTTCATTTTAGCTTGTTTGTAAAGTCGCTATTTGCAGAGTAGAGCTTTGTTTGCACAGCGCGGTGAAAAAGAGTGGACAGCGCATGCAGAGCAGACTGAAATATCGGTTCCTACATGTTTAAATTTGCCTGTAGAACAGGTAGGTGGGTTTTGATAAATATTGACTCTTTAATCATGGAGGGTTTATTGTAAGGCAAGGCAAGGCAAGGCAGCTTTATTTATATAGCACATTTCAGCAACAGGGCAATTCAAAGTGCTTTACATAAAACATTAAAGAGCAGTTAGAAAACAATTAAAAAACAATAATAAACAACTTAAAAACATTAAAAGACAAGAATAAAATTGATAGTGCAGTATAATAATAAAAGTTACAGTGCAGTATAAGAAATTAAAGTTAATAAAATAGATTATTTAAAGAAAAGCAACATCAAAAAGATAGGTCTTTAGCTTAGATTTAAAAGAACTGAGAGTTGCAGCGGACCTACAGGTTTCTGGGAGTTTGTTCCAGATATGTGGAGCATAAAAACTGAACGCTGCTTCCCCCTGTTTAGTTCTGACTCTGGGGACAACAAGTAGACCTGTCCCAGACCACCTGAGAGGTCTGGGTGGGTCATAGTGTAGTAGCAGATCAGAAATGTATTTTGGCCCTAAACCGTTTAGTGATTTATAAACCAGTAAAAGTATTTTGAAATCAATTCTTTGAGGCACTGGAAGCCAGTGTAGAGACTTCAGTACTGGAGTGATGTGATCCACTTTCTTGGTTTTAGTGAGGACTCGAGCAGCAGCGTTTTTGAATCAGCTGCAGCTGTCTGATTGATTTTTAGGGAGACCTGTAAAGACACCGTTACAGTAGTCAAGTCTACTGAAGATAAAAGCATGGACAAGTTTTTCCAGATCCTGCTGAGACATAAGCCCTTTAACCCTTGATATATTTTTAAGGTGATAATACGCTGATTTTTTAATTACGTTAATGTGGCTTTTAAAATTTAGGTCTGAGTCCATGACTACACCAAGATTTCTTGCTTTGTCTGTTGTTTTTAACATTGTCGTTTGAAGCTGAGCGCTGACTTTCAATCGTTCTTCTTTTGCTCCAAAATCAACCACCTCCGTTTTTTCTTCATTTAATTTAAGAAAGTTCTGGCACATCCAATCATTAATCTGTTCAATGCACATATTTAATTGTTGTATTGGGCTATAGTTCCCTGGCGATAAGGTTATGTAAATTTGTGTGTCATCCGCATAACTATGGTAATTTATTTTGTTGTCTTCCATAATCTGAGCCAGTGGAAGCATGTAGATGTTGAACAGAAGAGGCCCCAGAACTGAGCCTTGGGGAACTCCGCACGTCATATTTGTATGCTCAGATGTATAATTACCTATAGACACAAAGTAGTCCCTATTCTTTAAATAGGATTCAAACCACTTTAGTACTGAGCCAGAAAGACCAACCCAGTTTTCCAATCAGTCAAGCAATATGTCATGGTCTACCGTATCAAATGCAGCACTGAGATCAAGTAATACTAAGACTGAAATTTTGCCACTATCTGTGTTTAAGTGGATGTCATTAAAGACTTTAACAAGAGCTGTCTCAGTGCTGTGGTGTGGTCGAAAACCTGACTGGAAGGCATCAAAACTGTTGTTGTAGGCTTCTTACAGTTAACGAGTGTACCGTTAGTTCATCTACGCCAGCGGAAGTAAATAGCTGTAGCTATCGTTTCCAGCCAGTTACATGTGCTGCGTGAAGTAACGCAGACACCTCTGTGTGTGTGTGTGTGTGTGTGTGTGTGTGTGTGTGTGTGTGTGTGTGTGTGTGTGTGTTGCGTGATGTGACAGAGTTGAGAAATTGCAGGCGCGGCTCGAAATGGCTGTTATTTGAAATAGCGTAGCATATTTTAAACTAAACGGTTAACCGGTTTCAACCAGTTAATGAGGCTTGGTGACCGGTCAAGAACATTTTTAGTTTTCGCCATCCCTAGTTTAAGAGCAGAGATACCATCTCACCATCTTTACCTCGCTCAATGGTGTTTTAAGCCCCTAACGTCGACTTCAAGGCAGCGCTGCGACCGTTGACTTCAAGACACTTAACCTTAACCCTAACCCTTGCCTAAACTGCCTGGAAGGCGACGTTGGGGGCTTAAAACTCCAAACACCCTTTACCTCCTTGCTTTGGTCTATCGCTCTCTCTGTGTGCGAGCCCTTTGGGGCTGATAGAGCATTTGGACTCAGATGACACACACAGACACACACACACACACACACACAAACACACACACACACACAAGGTAAAACAGATTTGCTTCTGCAAGTGTCATGGTATTTTTTAGGTTCTAGCCAACTACTGACAAAATGAAAGCACTGTATTCATTAATAACTAAATTAGTCATATGTAAGCCTACAACTTTCATTCACTTCAACAACCTCACTTCAATCTTCACCAGCATCAGAAACTTGTATGACAAAACACAAGCAGCACGAGCTCAATCCCAATTCTCATGATTTTCATCATACCTCCATATCCATCACATTTGGTTAGCTATCTACAGCTAACACATGTAGAGATGCAACACATTCTCATAAACGGTTCATACGATATCGTACGCAAATGTATTCACACCAATTCATGTGTTATCCTACGAAATTACCACAACCACTGGCTGGTTACGCGATGCCGGCTACACAACGGCCGCATCGGCGGCTGTTACTAGTATAAGTTTAGCCGACAAAAGGAGCTGGGAGCCGGGTACAGGGCACCGCGAGGTAACGGTCCTTTAAGGGGCCGTGGAGAGTTGAGTATGGCCGACAAAACGTGAGCATGATGCAGCGACGACAGTTAAGTTTAGGCACCAAAACGTAAGTTAAGTTTAGGGAAAAGATCGTGGTTTGGATTAAACATCTGTTTCCTGGGTGATAGTCTTTTGTTTTATGACCCATCCATTCCCAACGACATCCTCCATACACGATCCACCGCGTTCTCATGCAGCAGCCATCAATGTGGTGCACACAGTCATAAATGGGGATTAGAGCCCGACCGATATATCGGCGGGCCGATATTAGGCATTTTCCAAACTATCGGTATCGGCATTAATAACGGCCGATAAATGAATATTTAAAAAATAAAATAAAAAGGGACTAAACCCCCTTCAACCGTGTTCTGAGTGTTGGTGTTGCGTAGCCTGTCCACCAGAGGGCACTCTCCAACATCCCTGTTGGTAACACTCGTGTTTAACCCTTTACGTTTCATATCTTCAGTTTGTGTTTTTTTGCATTTTATTTATCAGAACTTTAATATATTTTGATGTTCCTCTGTTCGGTTGTGACAATAAAACAACAAGTTTATTTTTAAACTGCATTATCATATTATTTTGGTGAGGACTCATAAATAACTACAAATAACTAATGTTAGGGAAATCTGTTTATGTTTTGTTAGGCGTTTCTGAATATTTGTTTTTAATATATATTGGCCGATATATCTGAAAATCAGATTTTTAATTCACCAAATATTTGTATCGATAGCGGCCTTAATCAGTCGGGCTCTAATAGGGATAGACAGATTATCGGCCCTGGTCCGTTTTTTGGCCTGATAACCGATAAAGTTAATGAATTAAAAAGTGTTCTACTTTGGCTCGGCTACAGCTCTGTGTCTGACTCACCACCGAGTCTGACTTAATGTCCCGCCCACAACATCCTTCAGTCAGGCTTTTTTACCAGGTTACTGGTCTTGCTTTTGTACACATGTCTTTGATTTGACTGAACTAACCAATGTCAGATACAGGGAGTCAACTCAAGTAGAGCTTTATTCGTCCCCACAGGGGGAAATTGGTCATAAAGGCATTGGCATTGGGCTAAAGGAAAGAGTTTACATCATGGAAAGATCCCCACGGTGTAGAGAAAGAAATAGCAAAAACGTTTTCATCAAACATCTCAAATACATTCATAAAATACTGAAATACAGTGTCATTTGGAGGTGCAGAACAGAAAGCATCTGAGGAATTGCTCCCCTGACCCCTGAACCCGTTCAGATTTCCATCAGCACAGAAGGCCATTTCCACACCAGTGAACTGAGCAGTTCAGCTGAGCGTGAATCTGTCTCTGCAGTGTCCAGTAAAACAAAAAGGAGGCTGGGGGAAGCCAAAGAATGGCTATTCAAATTACTATTCCCGGAAAAAAGGCAGGAGAGAAGAGTCTGGCGTGACGCGCGCCACACACAAACTGTAACACTGACGGAGGACGCAGGTGCAGGCTGTAAAACCGTCGAGCATTAATTAAACATCTCTGGGCAAACGAGACGGTCCGCCCGCCTACATGCTTACACCTGAAATTTAGGTAAATTAGCCAACAGTAAGCGCCGGTCCTTGGCTGCTCCGATTGGATGAAACGGGAGGAGAGAAGCAGCGGCTAAAATTATATGGTTTCATGAAATCCTGGCGCTGCCTCGGTCACCGGGTCTAGGCTGTTCCTGAACGCCTCTTCGCCCGAGTCCTGATTTTTTTTTTTTTTGGTCTGTCGGGCCAAAACCGGGCTGAATTTGTGTAGTGTGATCCTGGCATAATGGAACAGGTGCTGAGCTCTTATTGTGGCTGAAATTAGTTTCTGTCGCCAACAACTCTTAAAGAAAAAGTCAAACACCAGTGATGTTAGTCTTACTTTGGGAAGAGGAGAGTTGTGATTCTAATAAGAACTCAATTTAAAACAACAGTCACACAAAACACTTTTATGAATGAGTAGAGAGACATAAGGGGAGGTGATCACACGGTGTACGTGAGTGAGAGGGGTGGAGGGAAATAAAACGGATGAAATAATGGTGCGAGCAAATACAGGAAGCTGAATTAGTGTTGGTTTTTGGTTCTGAGTGTGTCCAGGGGTGTTGTCAAATGGCAAAATCTCAACTAATTGGTGGTGATGGCGCAGTGGATAATGACACATACCTTTGGTGTGTGAGACGCAGGTTCAGTTCCCACTGTGATACATCAGCCAATGTGTCCCTGAGCAAGACACTTAACCCCTAGCTGCTCCAGAGGCGTGTGACCTCTAATGTATAGAGCAATTGTAAGTTGCTCTGGATAAAAGCGTCAGCTAAAAGACATGTAATGTAACTCCAACCGAAAAGAACGTGCAAAAGTTTCAGCTTTGGTGATCCGCATCACTAACTGGGGCTGTGATTATCTTTATTTATGGAATAAAAAAAAGTACATCGTGATCAGGTCCAGAGGAATCAAACAGATCCAGATCTGTGTCATAGAAAACGTGACCTTAGTCACTATGGACTGTTTGTTACTGCTAATTTCCACCAACTGCGGAACGTCTGCGGATCCGCTCCGGAACGGCAGCGGAGTCATTAGGTTTCCATTAAAGTCAGTGTGTGTATAATGTGTGTATTGTGTGTATAATGTGTGTATTTCCACCGGCTGCAGAACGGCTGCGTCCCAGCTCCGGCTGTCCGCAGCCATCCGGAGCTGATACGCAGAGCTTCTATTTTTTGCCGGACGCCGGAGAGCTCCGCAGCAATTCAGCACCAGCACATAGTGCGGGACAGGAAGTCGAGCACAGAAGCAAAATAAAACATCTGGTTAATTTTCTAAATAAAATACACCGTGCTCACGGCGGATCATACTTCCCTGCACTACACCTTGAAAACGTCATAATGGATGGAAACGGCTACTGTTGTTGGTTTTGTGGTTCTGTTTATAGAAACTACATCCTGTTATATCGCACGATCATACGTGAATTCGCGGCCCGGTGGTATTTTTTGCCTCCAACGGCGCCTTCCAGGAAGCTAACCCTAACCTTAACCCTAAACATTCCCCGTAAATTTACAGTAAAAACTGGCGGCAGCTTCACCAGTAAACTATTTGTTTAAAATAAGCATACTGTTTTTTACATTTTAAGGTATTTTACTGTAAATAGACAGTTTACCGTATTATTTGAATTTACAGTAATATACTGGCTACGGTGTAATTCCTGCCTTTTCCTTTATTTTCCCAAGATGCATTGGTATTAACAGTAAATAATGTAACTGTAATCTGTAACATTCGCAGATAGTGCTGTAATATTATTGTTTTCTCTCAGAATGCATTGCCATTTACAGTATGATCCTGTATAACATTAAAACAGTAAGATACTATGAGATTTTAGCTGTAAATTTACATCTTGTTTTATAGTGGCGGCCCGCCATGGCAAAATTTCTGCCGCCACGGTATCAGAAATAGGGCAGATACACAATGTAGTCACGGTTGTCTTTTAAATTATCCTGCCGAAATAATACTCACATCACAATTTAACAACAAGTAGAACTATTCAGAGGTTATTGGACCCGTCCAGTTTAACTCCACATCCTGTTTTGTTGTTGTTCGGACAGAACTGCCCCCACTGCTAAAAAGGTTTACAGTGTATGTATTAATGGTTAATAAACCATGTAGTAATGCTTTATAGATTACTTGGTTGATTAGAACACCTTTTATGTTGCCAGATTGTAATAAACTCCCTCTTGGCTGGTGGTTTTCCTCCTCCAGCAGTCTTTGTCTCTAGCTCATCAATGAACCCATTGACCGCTTGACTTCTGGAGAAGAGCTGCAGACATAGGGCTAGATTTAACAATTATTTTCAATAAAACGTATTCTGCCGACCGTTTTCACGATTAATCAATTGATACTTTAGTCAAATAGAATGGCAGAAACAATGGAAAAGTCCCAGGGGTTGTTTGAAGATTTGAAGATGTCGTTTTGTTAATCAACTAATAGTTTTAGATCTGCTGCAGAGCTTCTGACGCCTGCTGTTTATCAATGTTGTATTGATTCTCCTGCAATTACTGCAATGCAGCGGCGCAATCAATAAAGCTATTAGTTACACCTGTGTTTGATAAAACAAATTATATCTGCTGTGAAAAGGGTTTATTAAACTTTCACATAGGGCTGGGCGATATGGAGAAAATCAGATATCACAATATTCTTGACCAAATACCTCGATATCGATATTGCGACGATATTTTAGGGATGACAATTGGTGCTTTAACAAAATATCTTCACACTTGCATTTTAGATAAGTAATCATCAGTAATGTGGACATAATGTCTAAGTGGGGGAACGGCAAATAATAGAACAGCTTGAACAGTCTGGTAAGTTCAGAAAAGTACATCACTTTACTGTAATGCAGCCTTTAAAACCAGGAAAAGACAACACTTGTGTGGTATCACGATATTACGATATCCAAAATCCAATACGATATCTAGCCTCATATCACGATATTGATATAATATCGATATATTGCCCAGCCCTACTCTCACATATTCCCCTAGTCATGTCTGCCTCCTAGTTTGGGAAACACCGGTTTAGCAACTAACGATTATTTTCATTAACGATTAATCTGTCGATTATTTTCTGGATTAGTTGTTTGGTCTATCAAATGTCAGACAACGGTGAAAAATGTGGATCAGTGTTTCCCAAAAAGCCCAAGATGACGTCCTCAAATGTCTCGTTTTGTTCCCAACTCAAAGATATTCAGTTTACTGTCCCAGAGGAGAGAAGACACTAGAACATATTTACATTTAACAACCTGGGATGAGAGAGAGTTTCTACTCAGACCTAAGTCTAAGCGAGTATTAAAATAGTTGGCGATTCATATAATAGTTGACACCTAATCATTCATCTTTGCAGCTCTACAGTGAGACTCATTACTAAATCTTTTGACTGTGATTTATTTATGGTTTATAACAAATAGAAATTAAGTTCAACTTGAATTAGCCAAAGTAATTGGTATACTTAAGAGTTCCTTTATAAAAAAGGGTCCCTTGTTAGATGGTGGAACTGAAATTTCATTGGTGGTCAGGTTAGCTTTATCCAACATATAGAAGCAGAAAAAACCGCCACACACACCGAGATCACAGCGGTCATCTCTGGAAGGGTTGACAGGAAGTTGTATGAACTCACTTGAAGTCCCCACTGACAAGTCCATGCAGAATTAGCAAAGGCGACACATAGCCTAAGGGTGTCAAAAAGAAGTGACAAAAGCTTAACGCTTACCTTGGACGTCGTCCTGGTTCCTGTTTCACTCCGACTATTTTATTCCCTTCGTCCTGTTGTCCTCTTACTATCTTTTTTTTCTTCTTTCCCGCGGTTATTTGTTCCTAATGTCGCTTCATGACTCCCGGCTCTCAGAGCGCGCACCGCGGACAGTTGAGCAGCTCTGCCGGGGGGAGGGGAATAAAAAATAAAAAAAAACTTCCAGTCAAAGTGTGAATATGTGTGGACGGAAGAAAAAGGGCAGTGGTGGGCAGCGGGGGAGCTCCAGATAAGGAAGGGAGGGAGGGAAAGAGAGAGGAGAAGCCGGTGCGTTTTAAACCTGATCTCCCGGAGAGAAACCCGAGCGCTGCCGCGCTGAAATTGAACCCGAGGCGACAGACGCTCAGCGCGGCTCCGAGCGGCACATCTCTCCCTGGCTGACACCGAGACAGAGATACAGGGGAGGGAGCTGGGAGAAGGTGGTGGTGGTGGTGGTGGGGGGGTGGAGGAAGAGGAGGAGGAGGAGGAGGGGCGTTGATTATCAGGGCACTGCTGCCGACAAGCCAGGTGGATGTGAGCCCAAGGGCGTAGGTTTTGTATAAAACTGTACAACAATTCACAGCTGTGTGTGAGATAACTCTCTCATTGCCTCACAAATAACAATATGGCACTATTATGCTACTTGCACACTGTTCACTACATATTTAATATTACACATATATTTTATTTTGTTATAGTCCATACATTTAGGGACTATGGTGTTACCAAATCCAGGCATTAATTTGGTTGATCATAATGATAAATTCTCCCAGAAAGAAGGCCTATGTATTTAGGCTGTACATTTTATTCTACATTTACATATACACATGTAGGCTACATCATTTGTTATCTTATTTCATTTATTATTTCTAGTATAGTTCTTGGATTTTCTGTGGGGGGGGGGGGGCACAATCCATAAAACTGTAGCCTACAACCAGGGCCGGCCCAAGACTTTTGGGAGGAGGATTTGGTTTGGGGACTCTACACATTGTAATGTGTTGCCACTGCACTTGGCACTAAACCAACTTGTGCATTGTACATATTAGTTTAAGCACTCATAATGTGCAAATAAGCATTTAAAGACTAATGTGGGACCAATTAGCAGCAACACCTTATCTTTAAATAGACCGGCTCTGTTATGAGCTCAATTGTGAGACATTTCAAGCGCTCTTGGGGGCCCTCTGGTAACCACGGGGCCCTAAGTTCGCCCCTAGTTCGCTTATGCGACGTGCCGGTTCTGCCCGCAGCAATTCACAGCTGATCGAAGTAATTTCCCTGTTTGGGATGTATTACGTCTCTCTCTCTCTCTCTCTCTCTCTCTCTCTCTGCATCAATTTATGTCTCTAAGTAGGAATGCTGCTGTATTGTTTAAAACGTTCTGCATATTCAAAACATCACGTGTTTCACAATGTTTTTTTAGGAATCATGTCCATCTCAACAAGAAATCAATTAGAGAATGAGACCTTGTTAAAGTCATAGGCTCCAAAGTTTAAACAAACAAAAAAGATCACCCTGCGGAAAAGTGGCCCTATTCAGAAGCCACTGCAAACTGAACGTGCACTGTAAGGTTAAGATGGTACGGTCCACTATAGGGGTGTCTGAAATCGTTGGGAAAACTATTTACAAGTAAGAAGGATATTTCCATGTTTTGAGTCCCCTGAACAGTTATTTTTAACTCTTTTGGGGTTGTCTTTCATGTTTTTTGAAGGGGACTACCTCTTCTAAATATTGGAGGGGGGGGACATATCCCCTAGCCTCGTGAGACCGTCCCGATCTCGCGAGCTCCAGTTTTCCACTCGCAGATCAGTCTGGCATCTTGAGATAGAGAACATTTGGAGCCGTTCGCCAAACGACCGACCAATCAGCGTTGAGTTTTGAGGCGGGTTTAGGTGTGACGCAACGAGAAGCGACTGTTCAGTCTAAACAACGTGGCGGCTTCCACGGATGAGATGAGCGTAGCTATCACAGCGAGTTTTATCTGAATTAGAAAGTATTCCTTCATTGAAAGAAGAGCAAAAAACGGCACTGGAGGCTTTTCTCGGAGGAAAAGATGTTTTCGCTCTTCTCCCGACTGGTTTTGGCAAGAGCTTGATCTGATTGGTTGATTTGGCCCGTCTATTACGAACATGTTGGTGATAGACAGATGGTTTATCCAATCAGCTAACCAGTATTTTCGTCCCCTTCCCAAAAGTTCTCCAACGGAAAGTTCCCAGATGGATATGCCGAGCAAATGGGAAGCGATCCATCTGGTGGAGTCAGGTTACATATCCTCTGCATCCTGCCTGAAATCTACGCCTATGTGTTAGCCTGTGGATATCGTTGTCATTTTTGTCACCCCAGGCCAATGCAGAAATGTCCCTGAAAATGCACATACAGTAGATTATTCAATCTGAAATGTACGCTCAGTGTCGACACATAGCCTATAACTTTTCCTTATCAGTAGAGCTGGTTATAATGCAATTTATTAAAACATATCTTCTAGTTTATTCTCTCTTCTGGGACAGTAAACTGAATATCTTTGAGTTGTGGACAAAACAAGACATTTGAGAACGTCATCTTGGGCTTTGGGAAACCCCGATCCACATTTTTCACAATTTTCTGACATTTTAAAGACCAAACAACTAATCGATTAATCGACAGATAACGAAAATAATCCTGAGTTGCAGCCCTAGGCCTACTGCAGAATAATTGAGGTCTATGAACAAATGACTTGACGGTGAAATGTAAAAACAAAGTCTCTCTCTCTCTCTCTCTCTCTCTCTCTCTCTCTCTCTCTCTCTCTCTCTCTCTTTCTCTCTCTCTCTCTCTCTCGAAATATATGAGTGCCCCCTGCAAATCCTGGTAACGGTCATTACCATGACAACCACGCTACATGTCAAAATGGGAGGATGTTGATCATGGCAACAGTGGAAGGCAGCCAGACTAACAGGCCGGCTCTACCCCAGGGGCAAGCCAACGTGTCAACTCCAGGGTTGGATTCTGGTGTGTACACACACACACACACACACACACACACACACACACACACACACACACTGATTTTTATTTCTATTTCATAGCCACTGACAGCAGCTCAACGTAAAAGACATTCAGTCCCAAAGATTGCAGGTTGCAGAGTGTGAGCCTTTCACAACTGTGTACATGTGTTTTGGAGACAAGATCCCAAACCACCTGTCCACCTTTCCACCCTCCAGCTCTGCCCAGACACCGTGTTCATCACAACGCATGGTTGGCTGTACTCTTAAAGGAATAGTTTGACAATTCAGGGACACACAAATAGCCTATTCGGTTCCTGCCAAGAGGTAGATGAGAAGAGCAACACCACTCTCTTGTCTGTGTGTTAGGTATGGAGCCAAAGCTGAGAGGCAGCTTAGCTTAGCATATTAACTGGAAACAAGGGGAAACAGCTTGCCTGTCTCTGATAGGATCAGGTACCGAATCCTGGTTCCTAAACGACCGAATGATAACGCAGATTTTCGGTGCCACGTAAATGCCTGCGCTGCCCTCAGGTGCTCCGAAATGGACTTTACAGGCAACAGAAGCATCGCTGCATGTTATGCTAGTTAACACTACACTACCGTTAGCTAGTAGCTGGATAAAACAGATAAATAAAATGCTGACAGCTAAACGGTGTAACTTGTGGCTGTTTTTCACTTCAAAGGATTCCAACACTGGGACGTCCAACAGTCTGCAGCTAAAGACACAGAGCAGACTAGCTGACGTTTGACACAACATGGACAGTGCCGGAGAAACAACTTTGACGGGACTTGATAGTGTGTTTAAATGCACCTCGTAAGCTCTTGGTGCATTCAAGTGCACCTCAAGAAACTCAAGCTATTGTTGTAAAATACCTTTCTGCCATCTAGTGGTTTTTTAACAGCAATCAACTGCTAAAATATAAAGAAATATAGATATTAAAAAAAATTCTTTAAAAGATATTTAAAGGTCCAATGTGTAGGAATGTCTCATCATTGACATCATATATCGCAATCAACTCTCTCGCTACCCATTAGCAGCATTAGCAGCACCTGTGAGTTTGTCATGTGACAGAGAAAACGCAAAAGGCGGAGCAGTAGGTCCTGTATGTCCCTTACCGGCTAACGTATTTCAAGATGGAGCATGAATATGGAGCGTCTACCCCAGTTCATGCGAATGCGAATGTAAAATTCCAAGCCAATAGGAATACTTGAAATTGATGATGGCGGTAAATATTTATGAAAAAGGACAAGTTTGTGAACGGGCAACACAGATTTTGATAATGAACGAGTGAACACGTTACAGACTGGACCTTTAAAGCTCCTGTGACAGTCTGACTGTGGAAGACGAGATGGAAACCATGTTTTGCCTGCATGAGCTGCAGCAAACTTTCTTTTCACCTGTTAGTGAAACAAGTTGTTAATCTGTGGTGCTGTGTGGAATGCCATTTTATTCAATATTATATAAAAAAATACTTAATTTCAATATAAGAAGTGGAAATAAATAGAGAAGGAAATAAAAAAGAAAGTGAAATTAAGAAATAAAAGTCCCCTGAAATAAATGAATGTTGACTTAATACGCAGACTTTTAAGCTGGAAATTTTTTATATTTTTGTCTAGTCATGTTTTCAACTCAGGAAAATCTCTCATTAAAGGTCATTTTGTTTTCTGCTGATTTACTGGTTAATTGCTCTTTAAAATATTCTTTCATCAGAAAGCTTTAATGAATATTTGATACCATTATTTTGCTTTTACCTTGCCATTCCTGCTATGCTTTCCTGTTGTTAACATTATTTTACCTTTTAATAAAATGGGATGCCATCATTTCTACTTGATTTTTCTATTGATATTTTTATTATTATTATTATTATATTGGTCCATTTCCCCCTCAACTAGAACAATGTTTTCTCATGAACGGGTTCGTATAATATTGTACTAAAACTTATGCACAACATATAGTATGATATCATATAAATTTAGTGGTCTTTGCAGTCACATTTAAGGTGACTGGGAGCCGGCTACAGAGCACCGTGAACTGTCTGTCGTTTCAGGGGTCGTTAGAGTTAAGTTAAGCCGAGTAAAAGGTGAGTGCCATGCTGCGACGACAGTTAACTTTAGACACCAAAACAACTGGTGAAGATTAAAAAGATTGTGGTTTGGATTAAAATGCTCCCGGTACAGGAACGTGTGTTTCCAGGGTGAAAGTCGTGTGTTTTTCCCGGGACGTGAACTCGGCTCCGTGTTGTTTAAAGCCTGATTTTCAACCGCACCAATGTACCTGCTAAGTCGCAAAAATGTGCCGGCCGGTCACGTGATGACTGGTCACGTAACAGTTAAGTTTAGGGGTCTCTACAGTTAAATTTAGCCGACAAAAGGTGAGCTGTGAGCCGGCTACAGAGCACCATGGGCTGTCGGTCGTTTCAGAAACCATTGCTAGTTGAGTTTAGTCGACAAAGGTGAGCGTCATGCTCTAAATTAGGAAAAAGATTGGGGTTTTAGTTTAAAACATGCCCGGGACATGAACATGCATTTCCTGGGTGAATGTCTTGTGTTTTCCTTGGGACACAAACTCCTCTCCCTGGCTATATGTACGAATGGTTCATGAGAACAGCCCAACTACAGAAGCTTTACGAATACAAAAAACTTTATTGCCCACAGATGTGAAAATCTTTCTTCGGTTTCACTAAGAATATAAGAATACAAAAGAGACAGGACATTACAAACAGTACATAAGCCAGGACGGCAAAACGGGCAAAACAGACAATACATTTCATAAAAAGTGACTTTACAAAGGTTACATTGACAAAAGTAAATAAGTAAATGAATAGATAAATATAGCCTACTAAAATGCTTGCTGTGCATAAAACCTGCCACCCGGAAATCCGCCTCGCCCTACATTCCATTCTTAAAGGTCCCACGACATAGTGCTCTTTGGATGCTTTTATATAGGCCTTAGTGGTCCCCTAATACTGTATCTGAAGTCTCTTTTATATAGGCCTTAGTGGTCCCCCAATACTGTATCTAAAGTCTCTTTTATATAGACCTTAGTGGTCCCCTAATACTGTATCTGAAGTCTCTTTTCTATAGACCTTAGTGGTCCCCTAATACTGTATCTGAAGTCTCTTTTATATAGACCTTAGTGGTCCCCTAAAACTGTATCTGAAGTCTCTTTTATATAGACCTTAGTGGTCCCCTAATACTGTATCTGAAGTCTCTTTTCTATAGACCTTAGTGGTCCCCTAATACTGTATCTGAAGTCTCTTTTATATAGACCTTAGTGGTCCCCTAATACTGTATCTGAAGTCTCTTTTATATAGACCTTAGTGGTCTCCTAATACTGTATCTGAAGTCTCTTTATATAGACCTTAGTGGTCCCCTAATACTGTATCTGAAGTCTCTTTTATATAGACCTTAGTGGTCCCCTAATACTGTATCTGAAGTCTCTTTTATATAGACCTTAGTGGTCCCCTAATACTGTATCTGAAGTCTCTTTTATATAGACCTTAGCGGTCCCCTAATACTGTATCTGAAGTCTCTTTTCCGAAATTCAGCCTTGGTGTAGAATTACAGCCACTAGAGCCAGTCCCACAATCATATTTCCTTATGATGTCCTGATTGGTCCATCTGAGCTTTCATTTTCTCAAAGGCAGAGCAGGATACCCAGGGCTCGGTTTACACCTATCACCATTTCTAGCCACTGGGGGGACCATAGGCAGGCTGGGGGAACTCATATTAATGTTAAAAAACCTCTTAAAGTGAAATGTTCATGCCATGGGACCTTTAAGTACGGTTCCCAGTGTTATTTAGCACCTTCACAGCATTGGGGATGAAGGATTTCTTAAAGATGTTTCTATTTGCTGTTGGTACTCTAAAACAGCCTCCCTGAGGGTAGGAGTTCAAAATTTGCTGTTTAATGGATGAAAGGGGTCACTAATTATTTTCTCAGCGTTTTTTTTGTAATGCGTTCCTCATGAATTCAGCTTTATCCCCCACATATTCATCCATCATGGTACCTGCTGCCTTCCCTCCATCTGAGCGTGTTTGTGTCCTCACAGCACAGCGGCACAGCCAGATGGAGCTCTGCCAAGGCAACCCTGCAGTCGGCTCTCCGTGGCACAGCTTCTGACGGCCGGGAGCCCATCACTGGCTGCTCATGTGGATGAAACTCTTCTGGGTTTTGGGGGTCTTTTCTTCAAAGTGATTTAAACATCTCCAATCCTATACTTTTATAACTTATTAACTGGCTCTTGGCTTTGGAAATTGCTTTCAACCTGATTGTAAAAACAGTATGGCTGCTCCGTTAGTTGATTAATCGACTAATCGGTTGTTTTGGTCTTAGTTGACTAAGATTTATTTAGGCGATTTAGTCATTTTTCATGCTGAATGACTCATTTCCAAGAAACTTATGGGCACATTTCTGCTAAACACATGATTTTAAGTGGTGCTTTTGCATGATTCTTTGTGGAGAAACTCAGTTTTACAGATCTGTCGATTTATCAACTAATCGATTAGTCGACAAAATCCAAGTCTTAGTTGACTAAGAATTGCTTTAGTCCAGGACAGCCCCCCCAAAAAAACCAGCTGATTCAAGATACTTGTCAGTGACATGCTTGCACAGTTTCATGATTTAATAATGAGCATTTGGCGATTGTAAGTGTTTTCTCATCTCATGAAATCAAATGTAGGTATCTGAATTAAAAATGGAATATGTTGGGGGGGTTCATAATGTTTGTGTACATGTTTAATAATTCAGGATACTTTTCTGTAATCCCCAGGAAGAAACTAAAGCTGCTTCCTGGACTGGTTATATTTGGAGTTTATTTCTGTCCTGTTGGGAACAAAACAGCAGATTCACTGTTTTGGCACTTACCCACTGCTAGTACCAGCTCTACTCTACTCGGCTCTACTCTACTCTACTTTACTCTACTCTACTCTACTCTACTCTACTCTACTCGGCTTGACTCGACTCTGCTGCTGTGCCCAAGGGGGTAAGCCTCTCTTCAGAACTCGAACCTCCTATGGCGCCATTTTGATGCTACCAAACGCCCACCCACCGTTAGCATCCCATTGACTCCCATTCAGTTTAGTACCGCCTCATGCCTGAGGTGAGCGCGGCTGGTCATCATAGCGACACCGCAGGAAACTGCCGTGACCTAACGCCATACATCAAAGGTGTGTTGTTTTTGACTCTCGGCATGTGGCTGTTGCCACAGCCAGAAGAACAATTTAGTTTCAAAAGAAGCTGGAGGCACCCCCGCCTGACGCTACCAATGATGCCACAATGATCAGTGATGATTATCTCCGACCAATCAGTAGTCTGCAGGTTTTCACGTCACCTTTTGGTATCGCCTCAGCTCGCTTGGAACCTCGACAGAGGTGATACTAAATAAAGCACCTGTTGGCAGGTACCAGGGACTTTTTTTCATAATGGAAAACCAAAAAAGGCGACTAGAGTCGAGGCATGTACCATGTAATGGAAAAACACCATTTTATTTCATTTTGCCACTCTCTACTAACACCTTCGGAGGCTTTGGCAGCCCCTGAATTGAGACATGGCTTGTAAGTCCAAAAGCTGCATTCTTGCCTTTATGTTTGTCCTGTACATAGTTGTAAGTTCCATCAGTTTGGGCATCAGCTTCGGTCCACCTTTTAATGATTTTACTTGAGTGTTTTAATGAACTTTAAAATTAGAGTAATTTAACTTCCACATTTAAATACAGTTTCTTGTCTTTGACGTCTGAATATACATATATTGTCTATGGATTACAAACATAGGACTGCAGGACTGTGAAACTGGAGGAAGCACTTTGGTTAAGGTTGGGAAGAGATTGTGGCTTTAGTTAAATATTAATAAAGTAAACACGTCCGGTCTTGTGCTTCAAGTCACTTTTGCCTTTTTCAATATTCATCCATCTTTCCCTAACCAAGTGCCCCTGAACATAACCATAAAAAATATATATCATGGTTTAAGTTTAGTTGCTGCAATCAGATGCTGTTTTGCAAGATGTTGTGGGGAAAGGAAATTAAAAATGTTATCAGTGATTGTTTTGCAGATACATTCAGAATGAAAATGTTTGAGACTTAGCAGATACATTGGTGCAAATCAGGCTAACCCACAGCGCTTTCATCCCAGGGAGCGGCAGGGGCCATTAAGTGGGGTGGCACAGGGAGGGGGGAGCATTTTACTAGAATACAGCATAGAAAATCTGCTTAGAAATACAGGAAATATTGGATGTGATAGAATAACACATTGGTAATTCAAAAATTCTAATAATTGTTGTCATTACTTAGAATTCCTCATGTGGGCGACAGAAACTACACACTATGGGCCCTATCTTGGATAGCGCAAAGCCCGATACAAGTGTCTTTGCTAGTTCAAGACCGACGCAGTTGTCAATTTCCCGCCCAGCGCCCACGTCGTTGAAATAGCAAATGCACCTGCGCCCATCTGGTCGTACAGGGAGGTGTGTTCAGGTGCATTCTGGGCGTGCTGGTCTTACAGGGAGGTGTGTTCAGGTGCATTCTGGGCGTGCTGGTCTTACAGGGAGGTGTGTTCAGGTGCATTCTGGGCGTGCTGGTCTTACAGGGAGGTGTGTTCAGGTGCATTCTGGGCGTGCTGGTCTTACAGGGAGGTGTGTTCAGGTACATTCTGGACGTATTGCTATCTTGAGGCAGTGGGAAGTGATCGCACCATTGACCAACAAAAACCTGGTCTAAAGTCAATAACACAGCATTTCATTGTTATTTTAACAGAGCATTAGTAAAATGCTCCTAGGCTCGTGCACAGCAACGTGCACACTATGCTTGTTACACACACACACACACACACAGGGACACGCAGCAGCACACACACACGCAGAAGATTACCAATAAAAATATTACGGTGCAAATCCTCCATCATAACAGCAATGCTCCAAGGTCCAAACCCGCCTGACTTTTAAAGGGAATGGGAGAAGATCTCTGATTGGTTGATTGCATGTTACGCCCAAAACACACCTCTGATTAATGAAGACACTAAGGACAACCCTTTAGGACCAGGCGCCCGGCACACGGACCCTTTTTAGCAATAACCTTTCAGAGAAGAAATGTCCTCACAATTAAAAAATTAAACCAAAGCACAAAAACAGGCAGGAACAGAAGATTACGACAAACAAATGAAAGAAATGACGCCGTTATTAATAAAAAAAAGATTGTTCCCCCTCTCCGCACGCAAATTACTAGTACCAGGACACCAGAAACAAGGACCAGAAGAAAGACTTTAACTGCAGCGGTGGAATGAAATTCTCCCGTTTGAAGAGCCCTCAGCCTTTATTGCAGCTCCACTAGATGCGTTTGTGTTTAAAATGTATTCAGCGCTCATTATTCTTAAAATTAAAGGGAGAAAAAGAAAGAAAAAAAAGGATTATGTTTTTATTATGAAGATATTCCTGCAGGGCGGTAAATAAGGGGGACTGAGCTGACTTAATCTGAGGCAGAAACATGGCAATTAACGGAGGGATCTCCACCCAGCGAGGCTCTGCCCTGCATTTTCTCTTTGAACCGGCTGATAAGCGGAGTTTTTCTGGCTGCCTTCATCGCTATGTAAATAAACAATTAAGATGTGGAATGTGAGATGAGGGAAACGTTCGTGCACGGTTGTGTTATTCATACTGTCACCAGCCGGCCTTCTTCCTCCTGTTTTCACCCTCCATATCGTTTACTCTACACTCTACACTAATTAGAATTTCTGGATCAATCTCTCTGTACACACACACAGACACACACACACACACACACACACACACACACACACACACACACACACACACACACACACACACACACAGAAACATACACACACACACAGACACACACTCAGACACGCACACACAGACAGAGACACATTTTTGTGTTAGTTGAAAGAAAATAGCAGAAAAAAACTGCACTTTAAAATGTTAACTGTCATTTTTTTGTGTTGCCTTTTATTTTCAATTCAATGTTCAATTTGTTCAATGAAATAATGTTGGAAATTAGTTCCTTTCATTCAACAAACAATACGTTTGTTTATCACAAGTAATATCGTCATCGTGATATTCAACAACGTTAGCGCATATCGCATACCTTCCTCATACTGGGAGAGAGAGAGAGAGAGAGAGAGAGAGAGAGAGAGAGAGAGAGATTGGAGTGAGACAGAAAGGTTTTATTGTCAAGGTGAAGTGAGTCCACTTCTCCCTTATTGTTGTTTTTGTTCTCCTCCCGGTCTGTAATTTTAATGTCTTCCTGACAGCGAGTGGAGCCATTTACGGCAAACTCTGCCCGCGTCCTCATGAAAGCTGCAGGAGCAGAGGAGTCCGCCTGTCGGTGTGGATCATCAGATGGATGTCAAGAATGTTGTAAGATGCTAAAATATGAGGAAAGAGTGAGAGCTGACTGTTGGGGAGCCAACCTGGATCATGTGCGGACAAATTACAGCTCTGTATGAGAAGCCTTTTTAAAGAAATACTCCACCAAAACATACGATTTGAGTATCAGATTTAAAAGGTGGCCCTAAAGGTAAAGTTTTGCCCTTCATGCATAGGTGTAACTTACAGGGAGAGGGGGGGGGTGACAACCCCCCCAATAATCAAAACTGGCCAGTGCAACCCACCCCAAAAAAAAATATTATAATTGATTTGACATAAATAAAGACATTTGCACTATAAAGTGATGCAGAAAAGAAATCACCAGAATGCAGAAAATGAAGCCTTTGAAGTTCTAAATGTCTATTCCGCTCAAAAGTGGAGATCTCATACGTCCTCCTCTTCGTATAGACTTAATATCGCTTTTTTCAAAGATTTTTTTCAATGTTTTTTTCAAAATATTTGTCACTTCTTTTTCAAAGTTTGTCACTTTTTAAAATAGTTTTTTTGTCACTTTTTTTGATCAAGTGTTGCATTACTGCATTTCTTTCTACTGTATATTTTTTTTGAAGTTTATGTTACTATTATTGACCTCCCTTCTTTCTACCGTCTTTTTCCAAGGCTTTAAATGTTTTTGCCTTTTTCTATTAGCATTTAAATGGTTTTCAGTTACAAGGCTGTTGTTTAGTAAATCTTTCTTCCTAATATTGTTCCTCCTTCTATAGACTTTTTTTTCTACCAAAAATGATTCACACTGGTCAGGGGGAACAGAAGATTATTGTTAAGCCCTGTATTAGAAGGTAGAAACAAAGGACCAATATGCTTGCATGGTTTGGAGGACTTGTTGGTCTCTGTGGGTCCCATGTCAGACCAGTTAGTGAGTAAAGCTCAGAGTTAGAAGTCCAGTGAATGTAGATTTAAAATGTCTTAATGTTAACGTGAGAATCACACACCATCTTCTGTCTTTTCTCTAACACGGTAGAGAGAGAGAGAGAGGAGAAGTCACACATGTCAGTAACGCTCCAATATTACAGTTCAGCTTTCCTTCCATTCACATTGACATCGCTCCATTAAACATACACAAATAGAATTCCACTTTGCTTCAGTGGCTGGATTTATATTAACTGTCTATTCAAATACCAACTCTTTTTTCCCATCCAGTTTAAGGCTCACTCCTGTTAACGCATCACTGCTGGAACTGGTCCTGATTGGCTCTTTAACTGAGGACATTTTTAAATCCATCCAATCAGCCCAGTTTATGGAAATATTTGAATTTGCAGGGTCATTCTTCTTTTCGACCAAAAATACTATGTATTATTAATAATTACAGTGTAAACAGCAAAGCACTGAGCATCCAGTTACAGTATAAAAGTGTTGGTATTTAAAGGTTGGTTTATTGTGTTCTGTCTGAATATTTTAGACACATTTTATTTTGATGCATTGGCAACTTGCCAGTGCCAATAAAGTCTCTTTGAATTGAATAGATGAGGTATTTAAAGCAGTTCTTAATATAACTCTGACGCCACTAAAAGTGAAGGTTGTAGACGTGCTGTATAGCAGCAAAGCCCTCCATGATGAACAGGACATTAACACTGTGGTGTTTAAATATGACTGAGTGGATGGATTTTGATCCCTGACGCACCGACGCACCAAATAAACAATCATCAGAGTGACTAAACTACGCTGACTGTTACATTACAAAGAACATTACAGAACATTAAAACAGCAGTAAACCTACCGTGAGCTTCAGTATGTTGGAAAACAAGTCGGGCAGCGGTGTAGTCTACGTGATACGCAGGTATATGCAGTATACCCACTAAGAAAGCTCAAGGATTTCCATATACCCACTTAAAAATGCCCAATGACACGCAACAACATACTTTCCATTATATTTTTGATATATTTTGAATTGTCACCATTTTTTTTTCTTCTTCACATAGGCTAAATAAAAGGATTTCCATCGTAAATTGGTGCAATAAAGTGTATCAGAATACAGGAAATGAAGTTGTTTATGCTCAAAACTTCCCTGGGGGAGGACAACCAGACACCCCCACTATGATATGCCCACCCCCTCCCCCAAAGGCACATTCTGGCCAATTAACAGTACAGTATACCCACTACAATACATTAGACTACACCACTTACTAGAGGTGTGAATCTTCACTGATCTCCCGATTCAATTACAATTATCACGTCAGCGATTCAGTTCGATTCGATATCTCGATGCATCACGATGCGTCAAATCCATGTTTCAATTAAAGCCATGTAGGATATTTAATTTATAGCGCTTCAAGCTTCAAAAACCAAACATTCTGCCGTGCTCTAATACTAAATAAACTGGATACATAAACCTATACAGCACTGAGCACATGGCACCTCCTGAATGTGTAAAACATACCAGAATATGTAAACAGAAATGTTGTTGGGCCTACATTAAATTGTAAACAGAAATAATCCGTTATGAGTTTGGCCGATTATCGATGCAGCATCGTCCATGTCCACGATTCAATGCATCGATTAATTGATTCATTTCAACACCTCTCCCACTTACGTGGGGGTCTGATCAGGCCCTGATGTGTCTGATGACTCCGGGAAACATTACTGATGATGAGTCTGAGTGCATCGTGAGATGTATCAGAGAAACAAAACTACAGATGTGTCGTCTTATCAAAAGTGCAACTGAAATTGTATTTTTATCTTGAATAAATAAATTATATAATGCAAATAGAAATTAATAATGAGATTTTTAAATCAAATCCCACATCGAAATAACTAACTAAATTGAAGAAGAAAATAAACTGAGAAGACGCAGCGACGTCTGAAGTCAAAACAAGTGAAATCAAAAGTAGATTACAGTACGCTCGAGGCCGTTTAAAAATTGCATCGCAATTCATTTTACATCTCAACCGGTTGTAATCTTTACACATATATTTGAACCGATTCATGATGCATCGTGACATCCCTTCAGGGCAAAAAAAAAACAACAATGAGCAACAAACTTCTTAGGACCTCATTCAACTGCAGTTTTCACATTAATGGTTTCATTTCCTGTTACCATCAATAAATGTTCAGAGCTGGTTTAAGGTCCTCACCAAGATTCAGAGACAGATTTCATGATGCTTCCAAAATCTCTTTTTCCTAAAAAAACAAACAATTATTAGCACATTTTCAGCTCAGTGTTCCTCATTGTATATATATCTGTTGCACAGAGAGGACAGAGGAAGAAGTCATATTCTGGACATGCGATATTTTAGGGTTGAAGGAGTTGGGGGTCTTGAGCTTGGTAGCCAGGAAAGACCTTGTTGCTATGGCAACTCTTGAACCATGTGTGGGGAGGGCTAGGGTCATGTGTGTAGTACTAGATCAAGATGCTGAAGTGGGCCATGTCACAGAGTAATTGTAAGAAGATGAGTAATAATAAAGAGAGAAGCCTCTTATAGACGTCTGGACTCAAGTAGGAGAGTGATGAAGTGACCATTAGATTAGATCATTGGCTCCCCCACAGCACTGTCAGATAAACTCATGTACCCCTTCATCAATTCACAATGTACTGTATGTTCTAAATATATTTATATTCAGGTTTGTTTGGTCAGCAATCATACTAATATAAGCATTCTAGGCTATACTAATACTTGGAGTGAAGCTGAATGTTTTGTTTTGATTAACAATTTTTCATCTTTCCTACCCCCCCCCCCCCCCTTCTCTGCCACCACCCACCCAGACAAAAATCAATAAAAGATGACACAATAACTACAATATTCCAGATCGTTCAACAATGACAAAATAGTCAATAAGCCATAAACCTACTAAACATAAATGACAACACCATAAGCCCATCATACCCAGCACAAAGCTTCTTAGGAGCCCTCCAGAAAGTTCAGCTACATTTTTTCAAACACCGCCAGCCCTAGCCATCTCACAAGCCCACTCCTAGATTGATGTTCATTCTTCCATCCCCTTAAAATAATTGGCTAACTGTTTTTAAACCGTAAACTCAGGGAGTTAAGATATCGTAGTCAGGGCTCTATTGCAAAATACTATGTATGACATGGCAACCCTTCCTGGATTACTTTAACAGCCTACGGTGTGCTAGTGTGACTGATTGAGGCCACTGTATCCCCCCTGTCC
Organism: Perca flavescens; assembly: GCF_004354835.1. NCBI lineage: Eukaryota > Metazoa > Chordata > Actinopteri > Perciformes > Percidae > Perca > Perca flavescens. The sequence continues at coordinate 41,316,523 of NC_041331.1, forward strand.
TCCCTCCATCCTCCCATCTTTTTTTTTTTTACCCCTTTTTTCAGTTTTGATTGTAGTTGTCAATTTTAATTTCGCTATAATTTAAATTGTTCATCTGTCCTATTCCTGGCATTGTTGCTGTTATAATGCAAAATTCAATAAAAAAAGTTAAAATAAACTGTAAGCTTATCCGCTAGCTATTTAAACCGTTAGCTAACTGTTTCAAATGGTTAGCTCAACTGTTAGCTAACTATTTCAACTGTTACCTAACTATTTTAACCGTTAGCTAACTATTTCAGCCATTAGCTAACTATTTCAACCGTTTGCTCAATCGTTAGCCAACTATTTTAACTGCTAGCTAACTATTTCAACTTTTAGCTTTTTTTTTTAACCATTTCACAATTACTTTATTTATTCATTTGAACTGTTTAGTTCACTTTTAGCTAGTTATTTGTACCATTATTTATAACTTCTAGCTAATCTTCTGTGCTGGCTTGCTACCTAGTTTTCACACTCTTACATAACTGCAACATTTAGCATTCAGGTGTAACAGCTGAATTAATGTTGATAGTATATATATATATACTGTATATATATTTTTTTAATTAGTTGAGCTACTCTTTCCACGTACCTCGTGGGAACTGCAGAAGTAATACCCGCGGTACATGGACCCCTGGTTGGGAAACACAGGAATAGATGACTGGGTGTGTTCATGTACACATGATGGGATGAGTAATAGAGGAGAAGGAGGGGAAGATGAAGGAGACATGCAAAGTCGAAAAAGGTTGGGTGGGGGGGAAGAAGAGTTATGACCAGCTCTGGAGAAAGTGAAGGGCTAGGTGTCTCTCAGGACCCGTCTGCAGTGAACCAAATTCCAGAGGCGTGAAAGGCAATATGAAAGTTGTGAACAGGACGAGTCTGCATCACAGACGGCCTTGAATATGTCATACACACACACACACACACACACACACACACACACACACACAGCAGTCTGCGGTGCAGGAGGGATCTCCATCTTGCTGTTCCTCTCCGTGCACACCAACAGCAGACCTAATTGCAAAGTGGGACATTAAATAGGGCACACTGGAAAAACTGTAGGGCTAAAAAGAGAATAGGAGGAGAACAGTGATGTAGTAAAGTCCTGCACTGTCCAAACAAAACACACACACACACACACACTGGGGTGAGCTACCCGGGTGCCCAAACCAACCTTAATATTGACAGTTCAGTTACACATTGGTAATCAATGAACGGGTACCAAAAAGGGTGGGAACCACTGGTATAGGCCCATGACATCATCATCGCTGACATCATTGCAGTTACAGATTTAATGTCCTCCTTATGCATTCTCTGCAACACATCTGGTCTGATTCATCAAATCAAACTTTTCCTCTGAACAAGTAATTAAGCTTAGAAAATGGCACTTTTTTTTTTTTACAGTCATTGTTATACTGTATGTTGCACATGGTTACATTAATTATGTTAAATTAAATCACCACACAGAGAACCTGGGGCCAGGTGCGATCCAGCACAGAAACCTGTGCTCAATGCACACAGAGCGAGACATATACAGGGGGTTGGTAGACGCCTAACAGCTGATATTTTCCCCTGGGACACCGAGCCATGAAGTTGGTACAGCCAACATTTGAATAAACGTATGATCTGTACGTTTAAGGTTTTAATTCAGCTGAGGGGAAAAATGATCTCATGGTTTTTTTTCTTGTTCAAAAATCATCTCCAGCTCTAAATATTTAACTCATTTTTGTGAGAATCTGCTGCTCTCAGTTCTTTTAAATTAAATTAAGGCTGAAGACTTTTCTTTTCAATGATGCCTTTTAGTAAGAGAGAGTGTCGCCAGGCAGAACGCAAATGGAGAAAAACCAAACTCCATGTTCACTATGGCATATATAAGAATAAACTTAATCACTATAATAAAGAGATGAAACAGGCCAGACAGTCTTTCTTCTCTAAAATCATTACTAAAAATATCAACAACAGTAAAGTGCTTTTTTCCACTTTTGATCGAATTATTAATCTACCATCTACAACTCCATCAGAGATGCTGTCTACTGATAAATGTGAAGAATTTGCTACTTTTTTCAACAACAAAATTATAGCTATTAGACAGAATATTAGTGCATCAAGGTCTATAATTCATCCTATCCAACAGTTTTCCAGGATTAAGATTTCTACCATGAATCATTTTCTCCCCATTGACCTAAAAAATTAGAAGACATTGTTTAGCATATGAGATATTAGATATTGTAAACTCATTTCTTAAATCAGGCATATTTCCTGCAGTGCTAAAAACAGCTGTCATTACATCACTCCTGAAGAAGAGCAATCTTGACACAACAGTCATCTGTAACTATAGGCCCATCTCCAACCTACCATAGCACAGAAACCACACTTATTAAAGTTGTGAATGATCTGCATATAAATACTGATTCTAATAAATTATCTGTTCTTGTGCTTCTGGACCTCAGTGCCGCCTTTGACACCGTTGACCATCAGATTTTATTACACAGATTAGAAACATGGGTCGGCCTGTCTGGACCAGTCTTAGACTGGTTTAGAACTTACCTGTTGGATAGGCAATTCTTTGTGTCCATTGGGGATTTTGTCTCGGACAAAAGGGCCACTATGTGTGGAGTTCCCCAAGGTTCAATTCTTGGACCATTATTGTTTAATCTCTACATGCTCCCACTTGCACATGTTATAAAGAAACACAACATAAATTACCATAATTATGCAGATGATTCACAGCTATACATATCCTTAACTCCTAATGACATGAATCCCATACACTCTCTAATCAATTGTATCGGTGATATTAATATGTGGATGTCAGAGAACTTCCTACAACTAAACAAGGATAAAACAGAAATACTTATCTTTGGTGCTAAGGCTCAAAGACAGAAAATAGTGGCTTATCTCAGTTCTCTGTCTCTAGAGAGCAAAAGCGAAGCTAGAAATCTGGGTGTTATATTAGACAGTGATTTAAATTTTAAGCGGCATATCAACAAGTCACAAAATCAGCCTTCTACCATCTTAAAAATACTTCTAAATTAAGGTGCTTTCTGTCAAAGGAAGACGCTGAAAAATTGATCCATCCATTTCTAACAAGTAGATTAGATTACTGTAACGGTCTTTTCACCGGCATTCCGAAATCAACTGTGCAGCGATTACAATTAATTCAAAATGCGGCTGCACGTGTTCTGACTGGAACAAAGAAGTTTGAACATATTACACCTGTCCTTAGACTTTCACACTGGCTCCCAGGAAAGGCTAGAATTGATTTTAAGATTCTGATAACTTATATGAAATGTGCTATAGAAATAAAGTATGATTAGATTTGATTTAAATAATTGTTCATGTATTACTGTGCACTGTAACTTTCATTCCTGTTTTTTTTTTTTAGATTATTTTTAGGGCTTTTTCTGCCTTTAATGTACAGGAAAGTTAGGTGAGAAAAGGGAGAGAGGGGGAAGACATGCAGGAAATCGTCACAGGTCAGACTTGAACCATGGACCTCCACGTCGAGACATAAACCTCCATGTATATGTGCGCCTGTTCTACCCACTGAACCAACCCACACTATTTTAGCTACTTTTATATTCTTTTTAATCAATGTTTTTAACTGCTATTTTATGTTAGGCACTTTGCATTGCCTTGTTTCTAAAATGTGCTATACAAATAAAGCTGCCTTGCCTGTTGATACATTTTATAAAATTATTATATAAATGCCTCTTCCAAAGTGTCCAACACTAGTAATCTATATTATTGAAACTTTATTTCATGTTAAACAAAAGGATCTTACTCAAAAACAAAACAGGTCTTTCTTATAAGGATCCTTTCCATAATGTTGTCAGACACTTATATAATAATATGAGCCTGTCAGTTGCAAAAACAGAACTTTTAGTGGACGAAATTGAAGATGTGCATTTGCCAATTAATGTTACACATTGTAGTTTGTTTCGGGTCTTGCTTAACACATGACTAATTCATGAATTAGCTAATTAAGGAACTAACAAAGATTGTCTTTGCCATCAGTCACGTAGACACAAAAACATAAGAAAATAGGGTCCAGGTTGATAAAAAGTTACCCTTTAATACAACCAAACAAATAAACATGTAGGACTGAAACTATAACCTAGGCAGGATGCCATTTGAGAAAGATATCTCTTAGCAGAAAGAGATGAGGGTAGAATATCACTAAGCAGAAGATTGAACATTGAACCTTGTGGAACATCATATTCCAGATGAGCTGCAGCAGCGACAACGTTTTCAAAAAATCCATCCTGAGCTGCAGTGTTTGTTGGTCTATTATCTCTTAGGAAGATGAAGTGATACATCATAGTGAGCTGTGTCCAAGGCTTTGCGGAGGTTTAAAAGGACGAGGATCAAACATCCCACCACCCTAACCCCCCCCATTTGTGGGTCACTGCTGATCCTCAGGAAGATCAAAGGGGGACGACTGATAACCACATCCCTGCTGATTTATCTGAAAAGAGTCCTGCCTGCTTCACTGGAGAGATAAGAATCATTGACTTGCTGACCAGCAGAATCAGAAGGATTCTTGGGGGATTTTTTGTCTGAGTCGATGAGACCACCGCCTTCTCTCCCAGCATGCTGTCTGATTATCAACAACTCAGTTCAGTTCAATTCCATGAGAAAAAAAGGCCCAAATAAGTTCAAGCAGCAATTACGACTCATAGTTCCGTTTATAATAGTCTCGCATTGCCAGACCTTCATTCACAGCGCTGTGGAGGAAGGTCTTACTAGTCCACATAGCATTCCTAGATGGGAGAAAAACGTGCTCTGGTTTATTGGCATTTCTTTAAACCAATCATAACCATCTTGGGCGGTGCTAAACGCCGGACGGAGCAACGGTGCCTCTGCAAAATAGCCTCGGGAAGGAACTTGTTTTGGTGGAACGTGTACGTTCAAAAGTAGTTTTAGTCGTGTGAGAGAAAACTCAGATTGGACAGATAGTCTAGCTAGCTGTCTGGATTTACCCTGCAGAAATCTGAGGAGCAGTTAACCATAGTCCTCACAAATCCACCGGAGGTTAGAACGCCAACACAGAGGAAGAGGAAGGACATCTGGCCGAAAAGAAGGACATCTGGCGGCGCCGGAGCAATCCCGGAAGCGGAACGTCGTGGATATAGACTACGTTTCTAGTGGCGGAGTAGTAATTATGACAGGAGCAAAGCAGGAATTAAGGTGACAAAGTATAAGAGCGGTAAAAGCCATGTCAGGAGGCAGGTTGGGGTGGTGAAGGGTCAAACAAACAGGACTTTCACCCAGGAGACCGGGATTCAGGTTCCATTTGCAGTGAGGCTTATTTTACCGGAAGTGAAGTCTGATGTTAACCCAAACCACCATCTTTTTCTAAACATAACCAAGTCGTCTTTGTGCCTAAACCTAAATCCAAGTACCCCCTGACTAGCGATAATCATTTTTTGGTATATATAAAGAGGAACAGTACAGCGCTGTCAGCAATAGATTTACTAAACAACAGCCTTGTACCTGAAAAAAAACATGTAAATGCTGATGAGAAAAGGAGACAAAAATTGTAGAAAAGACAAAACCTTGGAAAAAGATGGTAGAAAGAAGGACGGAAGGAAGGCAAGAATAGATCAAAATAGTACCAAAAACAGTGACATAACTTTGAAAAAAGCGAGGGAAGGAAGGCAAGAATATGTCCAAAGAAGGCGACACAAATGTCACATTTTTGGTAGGAAAAAAAAAGTCTACATAAAGAGGAACAATGTTCTGTTAAAACGTAAAACATTTTGTTAAATATCTCACGTACCCCCTGCAGTCCTCCAAAGTACCCCTAGGGGTACATGTACCCCCATTTGAGAAACACTGTATTAGAGGGTAGGAACAAACGACCAATATCGTTGTATGTTTTTGGACGACTTGTTGCTAAGGACACTTTACAGATAGAGGAGGTCTAGACAACACAATGATTTACAGAGACCCAACAATTCTCCAAAAAGCAAGCTTTTGGTGCGACAGTAGCAAGGAAAAAAGTCCTTTAAACAGGCAGAAACCTCGGATGGAATATGGCTCTTGGGGGAAAGGGAGGGAGAGAGGGAGGGAGAGAGGGAGAGAAAGTAGGAGTGCAGGGCGTAGCAGGGCGTGGAGCAGGACCACAGCAGCAGCTGCAACCACGATCCAGGTGCCACCACAATCCAAGGAAATCTGCGCGGGCAAAAAAGCACAAGGACTCTGGGGAAGAAGCTCTGATACAGTTAAAGTTCCTGTGTTCCTTTAGCTGATAGAATTACTCAAGTATTTCTTTTGACATGTTTACATAATCCAGTGTTTCACGCTGATGCATTAAGATAAATATGGGTCCATTTATTTGTCGAACGCACCTTTACCAGGAGCCTACTCTCTCTCTCTCTCTCTCACTCCATCTCTGAAAGCACATTAATCATAGCAGACTCCCACACATGTTGACCTCTACCTCCTCCCCGCCCTTTTTCTCCTACTCCTCTGGTTCTCTTCCTCTGGCGCTGGAGGCAAATGGGTCACCTGCAACTGGAGGATTGTTTTCACTCCGGTGGAGAGAGAGAAAGAGAGAAGGAGAGAGAGAGAAAGAGAAGGAGAGAGAGAGAGAAAGAGAAGGAGAGAGAGAGAGATGAAGGCTGCAGGGAGGGAAACGAGGCTGCTTGTTTCACCAAACCGAGTCTTGGGTTGTTTCCTCCACAAACCATGAGTTGACTTCATGTCAGTGTGAAGTGTAAATTTGTGCAGCTCAGGTGTTATTTCTATTTTTATATGTCAGTATTTATTTATATCATGGGTAATATGTGCATTTTGTTAGAGTATTTATAGTATGAATAATGTGTGTGGTCAATAGTGAGGTGTGTGCATATATTTGATATTTTATGTTGTATTTTAATGCTGCTAACTGGATTGCTCCAACTAGGTTTTGTTGTGTAAACATATGCAATGACAATAAAGATCCATCTATCCATCTATCTATCTATCTATCCATCTATCTATCTATCTATCTATCTATCTATCTCTACAGTATCTATCTATCCATCTATCTTTCCAGCTACATATCTATCTATCTATCCATCTATCTACATATCTATCTATCTATGTGAAAATGGGTGATTCGTCTGCATCAGAAACAAAAAGATAAAAGTCTAATCTTTTTATATTTTCACAGTAAAAAAAAAAAAAGGAAAAAGACTGACTGTTACTCCGGCAGCGAGAGAGGAAAGTGTGATTGTTCAGTAATGACAAATCAACGTGAAGGCGAAGAGATGTGATTCCTCTTTGATTAATGACCACGGGGCTTTTACAGAGAACATGATAGCAGCCAAAGAGAAAATCTGCCACTCTGCCTTTCACAAGACATTATATAAAAAATTAGATCATAAAAGCGGAAAAAAGGGGAACGTCTTCATTAATATTTATGAGGCTGAAGACCATCAATTCCAATTCAAAAAACCACCAAATCAAGCTACGGCTGAAATAACTCTCCAAAAAAAAGGAGAACGGGGCAAACTCATAAACCGTAGTTCATACAAGGGTGAGATACAGTATGAACCCACTCCTCCCATTCATGATTATCTGAGGAGATACTAAGATGCAATCTGCAACATCAAAGGCTGGTTTCCACTCTGGTCTGTGTGGATCTGGTATTACATGAGCAGACTGTGCCATCAAGTGGCTTCTTATGCACATTACATTACACATGCGCATGAAGAAAACATCCTGTAATGCATAATATAAGAATGTATAATTAGATTATTGTGCATTTCCGTTTTTGATACGTGGTCTGTAGTCGGCATGTAGCTTACTGAGAAGACGAGAAAAGATCATGTGAAACTTAACGTGCAATGTGCAGGTTGAATTTATAACTGAATTAATACTTAATGTTGTCTGAAGAAGTCTTTTAAAAACATATGTAGAAATTGCTATGTTACACAAAACCTGGATAAAACATGAACTTGGGGTGCCCGGATAGCACAGTTGGTAGAGTGGGCGCCCATATATACTCCTCGAAGCAGCGGGCCCGGGTTTGACTCCAACCTGCGGCCCTTTGCTGCACGTTTTCCCCCTCTCATGTCTTCAGCTGTCCTGTCAAATTAAGGCCTAAAATGCCAAAAAAATAATCTAAAGTTGACCAGACTCCATCACATAAGGTCACTTCCGGTCGGTGATTTATAGATGCGGAAGTTACTTTATCACAATTTTATCTCAAAATATCATTTATGGCAATTATATATTTCTCCAGTTTTGAAAATCTAGTTGTTTCTCACTAATATACACTATGCTATATAGGGGTGTCCAACCTGCACATTGCTCTTTAATGATCCCTATGAGGAAAAGTCATGTGCAGCAGTAGATAGTAAAGCAATTAAACTGAGCATGGACTTCAAAAGCCTGCAGCAAAACGTCTCTCTGTAAATGAGACACAGCACTTAGAAATCCACTGCACTTCGCCACCAGCTGGACTCCCTTTTTCTACTCTAGTATTCAACGCACGATACTGAGAAAGTGCAGAATCAAAGCGCAGCATTTTTAAACCCCGACAGTGTGCTGGTACTTCAAAGAAGGCTGGCGTCGTGTTCTCAGGCTGCAGTCTCTGGAGAGATGGGGCTCTGTGTCTCCGTGTGGGACTGTCGGTGCAAAATGTGGGTCTGAAAACAGTTTATTTTTATTTCATCTATAACTGTGAAGGCCACACACATACCAACAACTGAAGAAGTAATATTTCTTTCTACCAGTAAATTCTTATTCAAAAGTTTTCTTTTCAACTAGGACCCTATTTGTTCAGGCTTTGGTGTCTAAGTGACTTTGAAATTGGTCCAGTATTGAGCGAGAACTCTGTAACCGGCAGACGTGAACCGGGTTGCAGTGTAACCCTACAGGACTAATGGTCACCATCAGTTAGCGTCCTACTAAAAGTTCTGGTTTTGCTGCTGACAGACTCAGATAATTATTCTAAGTGTCTGACAGAGTTATGGAAAGGATCCGTACAGAGATAATTGTTAAATAGTAAGATAACTTTTGTTTTTGCCAAACTCCACCAGACTCCATGTAAATAATCAGGACTTTTAGCGTGTATAGAGCCAGCATATCTCCACCAGACTCCATGTAAATAATCAGGACTTTTAGCGTGTATAGAGCCATAGAGCCAGCATATCTCCACCAGACTCTGTGTAAATAATCAGTACTTTTAGCGTGTATAGAGCCAGCATATCTCCACCAGACTCTGTGTAAATAATCAGTACTTTTAGCATGTATAGAGCCAGCATATCTCCACCAGACTCTGTGTAAATAATCAGTACTTTTAGCGTGTATAGAGCCAGCATATCTCCACCAGACTCTGTGTAAATAATCAGTACTTTTAGCGTGTATAGAGCCAGCATATCTCCACCAGACTCTGTGTAAATAATCAGGACTTTTAGCGTGTATAGAGCCAGCATATCTCCACCAGACTCCATGTAAATAATCAGGACTTTTAGCGTGTATAGAGCCAGCATATCTCCACCAGACTCCATGTAAATAATCAGGACTTTTAGCGTGTATAGAGCCAGCATACCTCCACCAGACTCCATGTAAATAATCAGTACTTTTAGCGTGTATAGAGCCAGCATATCTCCACCAGACTCTGTGTAAATAATCAGTACTTTTAGCGTGTATAGAGCCAGCATATCTCCACCAGACTCTGTGTAAATAATCAGGACTTTTAGCGTGTATAGAGCCAGCATATCTCCACCAGACTCCATGTAAATAATCAGTACTTTTAGCATGTATAGAGCCAGCATATCTCCACCAGACTCCATGTAAATAATCAGGACTTTTAGCGTGTATAGAGCCAGCATATCTCCACCAGACTCCATGTAAATAATCAGGACTTTTTAGCGTGTATAGAGCCAGCATATCTCCACCAGACTCCATGTAAATAATCAGGACTTTTAGCGTGTATAGAGCCAGCATATCTCCACCAGACTCCATGTAAATAATCAGGACTTTTAGCGTGTATAGAGCCAGCATATCTCCACCAGACTCCATGTAAATAATCAGTACTTTTAGTGTGTATAGAGCCAGCATATCTCCACCAGACTCTGTGTAAATAATCAGGACTTTTAGCGTGTATAGAGCCAGCATATCTCCACCAGACTCCATGTAAATAATCAGTACTTTTAGCGTGTATAGAGCCAGCATATCTCCACCAGACTCCATGTAAATAATCAGTACTTTTAGCGTGTATAGAGCCAGCATATCTCCACCAGACTCCATGTAAATAATCAGACTTTTTTAGCGTGTATAGAGCCAGCATATCTCCACCAGACTCCATGTAAATAATCAGGACTTTTAGCGTGTATAGAGCCAGCATATCTCCACCAGACTCCATGTAAATAATCAGGACTTTTAGCGTGTATAGAGCCAGCATATCTCCACATGTAAATGGATGAATTAAGGGTTTATTTCAACCAAACCAGAGTGGTGATTGTTGGAACAGTGGAAAGATGAACCAAGATGGCTTTTGATAGTTTTATTTAGTTTCTGTCCACTTTGAATGAAGTGTGTTTTAGGATGATAAAATTACTGATTATTTAAATGGATTCTGGAGGGTTTGGTGATGGTGATTTTGGGGCTGTTTCATGTTAAACTAAAAGGATCTTACTCTTTAACTAAAAGTTCTATCTCTGTAGGGATCCTTTCCATAATGCTGTCAGACACTTAGAATAAGAAGTGTCAGCGGCAAAAACAGAACTTTTAGTGGACGGAAGTTGAAGGTGCGCAATTGCCCATTAATGTTACATTGTAGTGTGTTTCTTGCTTAATACTGGACCAATTTCAAAGATTGTTGTTTATCAGTCACTTAAGACACAAAAAAATAGGAAAAGAGGGTCCAGGTTGAGAAAAATAAACTAAGTTACCCTTTAAAGCAACACCAAAGATTCTTTTGTACCTTAAAATAATATTTCCAAAATCGTTTCAGTAGTTCGTTAACTCGTAACAGGATGAAAAAATCAGGATGAATTTATTGTATAATTTTTAACCTACAGACACACATCAAATAGTCAAAAGAAAAAGAAAAGTTCATCAAGCTTTATTAAATTAATCTGACAAAGGTCATCTCTGACACAGTATTGCACAGAGTTAAGCCTAATGTTACCAAAAGGCCAACAGCGTCACTATCTCTTAAAAATAGAGGCAGTAGAGAAAATATGTATTCAGTAGTTAACCTTTTTCATAAATAGACTCAGTTCATTGTTTTGTCCATTAATCACACCTCTATGTACAGATCATAAGAAGAGTGTACCTCAAACTCATCAGCAGCCGCGTAGTTCTACAAAACTGGATCCACTAACAAGCCATAAAGCATCTTTCACCGTTTGTTAGGTTTCATCTTGTCTGTAAAATCATTGGAGTTCATTTGTTCCATTTATTTTTTGGCTTGTTAATTGACCTCCTTTTGTGAAACCCCCGTCTTTTATCGATCACACTTTTTTTTAGACTCAACAATCGAGAAGAAATGTACAGTCATCAAACATCAGGCTAAGAGGATAGAAATGCATATATACATACATACAGTCAGCATACTTTCTGAGGATGCACACATAAATACTATAAACCTTAAATACACACAGTATGTACTTTCATATCATCTGCTTTTCTTTCTTTTTTTGCAGTACATTTTGGCACACCATGACACCGAAGTAAAATGTACAGATATACACTACCGGTCAAAAGTTTGGGGTCACTTAGAAATGTCCATTCTACTCCATTCCAGACAGAATACCAGCGGAGATCAGTTGCATTGTTTTTTTAATCAGGGCAGCAGTTTTCAGATTCCATTATGTGCTTACATAATTGCAAAAGGTGTTCTCCGATGTTTTCTCAGTTAGCCTTTTAAAATGATATCAGATTAGTAAACCGAATGTGCCTTTGGAACACTGAATGAATGGTTGCTGATAATGGCCAATGGAGATATTGCATTAAAGATCAGCCACTTCTTTCTACAACAGTCGAGAACCATTTTGCAATTATATAAGCACATAATGGAATCTGAAAACTGCTGCCTTGATTAAAAAAAACAATGCAACTGATCTCAGCTGCTATTCTGTCTGTAATGGAGTGGAATGGACATTTCTAAGTGACCCCAAACTTTTGACCGGTAGTGTATATCGATACCATCGTCTCCCACTAGCTTTAACGGGCATGAGAGCATTTATTCAAAGAGCCAAGGTAAGGATACAGACACCTTTGGCTTTGCAGTTAAACAGGAACAGGGTGGGAGGGGGTGTAGTGCTTCTGAGCTTATATAAGATGATTACATACACATTTTGGAGCTTCAGTGCATAGTTTTTTAACTCAGCATCACGATTATGTGCAAGGTACAAAACCAGGCAGGCGAAACCAAGCAGCGGCTGGTGCAGACGTTTGTCACTTAAAGCAAACCGTTTCCAGACGGGATGTTTGCAGGTTTGCTCCCAGCTCAGGAAAAGAAGGGAACGAGGTGGCGAGGGCGATGAGATTGCAAACATTTATACAGTAGTGTGAAGAATGGATATGGCTTTCTGCACCTTCTTAGGCATCGGAGTTCAAGTCCTTTCCTGCTTCAGCTCCGTCAACTTGAGGATTTCTGTCCAAAATTGAAGTTTCTTTCCTCGTCTCCTTTATAATTTGCATCTGAAAGCAACAAAACTAGGGCTGCGACGAACGCTTATTTTGATTGTTGATTAACCTGTCCATTATTTTTTAGATTTATCGATTAGTTGTTTGGTCTATAAAATGACAGAAAATGGTAAAAAGATGTCAATCAGTGTTTCCCAAAAAGCCCCAAATGACATCCTCAAATGTTTGTCCACAACTCAAAATATATTCAGTTTACTGTCACAGAGGAGAGAAGAAACTAGAACATATTCACTTTTAACAAGCTGACATAAAAAAGGACTAGGATTAATCGATTATCAAAATAGTCAGCGATTAATTTAATAGTGACAACTAATCGTCTCGTCTTTGCAGCTCTACAACAAACTGTAGGCAACACGGCCAAATACCCCCCTAAACAGCAGTGAGGGAAGAGAGAACCATACTCTAAGGCTTGATTTAACATATAATATTTAAAGGAAACAATCTAATTTAAGACACACTCACTGTGTTCAGTCTTGCAAACCACATGAATAAAAATGACATTACATGTTGTGAAGACTTCATCTGAAATCTTTGAACATGTTATGTCATCGTTTGAGCAGGAAACTTTAACGTCAACATATTATTTACTTTCCTAGGAAGGAAAGGTGTGGCCTGACAGGAGTATGGAGAGCATCTCCAAAATGCTGTATGTGGGCCACTTTTAGTGTTTTACTTTTCAGCGCAGAGAGAAAATAAAAATGCTGAATTAGCTTTATAAAAAAAAAAAAAAAAAAAAACTTACTTCAGCTTTCAGTTTCAACCTTAAACCCATTTCCCAGTGCGAGCTGGCTACAGGGCCCCAGTGAGGCACATGAGGACGAGCACGTGTATTGTGAGCAGGTAGGCCAGAAAGAAATATCGAGAGCGCGCGCGGCTCGTCAACAGCCTGGAGAAGTAGAGGCTCCTCCCTCTGAGCCAGCGTCGGCACGCCACCATGCCGCCTTTCACCTGGAGGCACAAACACCAAGCAATCAGGGGACCACGGCGGTCATAGGAGGACACTTTAAGGTTTTATTTCAATCTCTGACACCAGGAACATACGCCTCTCTGGATGAGTGGAGGATAATTAATTTGTTGTCGTCTGCGTACCTTTCGTGCTATGAGAGGCTGGTTTGGGTTGAGACTGAGAGTTTCCCACTGCGTCTTCTGCTTCCATCTCGATACTGAAGTCCCTCTGACTGTCTCTGGACAGACTGGATTCAACGCTGCAAAACAAAAGCATTTTAAAAAGTTCTGAACGGTTGAATATATACCGTATATGTGTATGTGTGTGTGTGTGTGTGTGTGTGTGTGTGTGTGTGTGAGAGACCTCTTTGCTCTGTCCTCAGCAAGACGCAGAGCCTCCTCAGCCGTCTCTCTCCTCGCTCTCTCGTCTGTCAGACTCTGCTCCAACTCAAGCAGCCTGAACACACACGCGTTAACATATCAAATCTGGTAAACAGAAGATTGAAAGTGGTGCTTTTGCCTGACTGACTTGCCTCCTTTGTAACGAAACAGATGGTAAACGGACTGCATTTATATTGTGCTTTTCGAGTCTCAACAACCACTCAAAGCGCACAGATCTGTCAATTAAATAAACCAATCGATTGGTCGACAAAATATGGGATTTAGTCGACTAAGATTGTCTTTAGTTGAAGACAGCCCTAATATCAATGAGCTCAATTACACAAATAAACATCTGTAAGAGAATACCATACAAAACTACACGGAGTGAGTGTCTTTGCTAGTTTAAGACCGACGCAGTTGTCAATTTCCCGTCCAGCACCCGCGTCGTTTAAATAGCAAATGCACCTGCGCCCATCTGGTCGTACAGGGAGGTGTGTTCAGGTGCATTCTGGGCGTATTGGTATCTTGAGGCAGCGGGAAGTGATCGCGCCACTGACCAACAAAAACCTGGTCTATCTAAGTCAATAACGCAGCATTTCATTGTTATTTTAACATCAAATTAGTAAAATGCTCCTAGGCTCGTGCACAGCACGCGCACACTATGCTTGTTACACACACAGGGACGCGCGGCAGCACACAAACATACAAAAGATTAAAAATATAGATATTACAATGTGAAATAGTATTATGATGTGTGCTTTCACTTCACGCACAGCAGATCAGTTTCTTGTCCTGAAAATCTCTCCTTACTGCTCAGCAATGCTCCAAGGTCCAAATGCGCATGGCTTTTAAAAGGGAATGGGAGATGACCCTCTGATTGGTTTATTGCATGTTACGCCCAAAACACACCTATGATTAATTAAGACACTCAGTACAACCTTTTTGAACCATGCGCCTGGCGCACTTTCGTACACGCCCTGAACGCACCGGCGCCAGGCGCTTCACGCCGTGCGCTTAGCTAAAATAGGGCCCTTTGTGTCTTCACCTTTCTTGGAGCTGACTGGCTTCAGCGGTTCCAGCAGTCATGGAGTTGATGCTCCTCTCCTGGGGGGCTCCAGGTGCAACCTCAGCATACACTGACCCCTGGTGGTGGGGAAACAGCGTTACATGTATATAGAGATGCAACTTTTTATTTGTTTTTTTATAACATGTTTGTCTTTATTTCATAACATGACAGTACAGAAAGATAAAAAACTAAACTGAGGGAAAGTATACAATATGGATATGTGATGCATGACAACACCTTATTAGAACAAACAAAAGGACCCAGAACTGTTGTCTACATACAAGTTTAGGATTATTTACCTGAGACTGGCCTTGGACTTGGGTTTCCAGCCAGTGGCAGCGATTCTGGGTGTCCCTCAGGGTTTGGGAAACGGCCCTCAGCTGAGCTGCAACAGCACCTTTCTCCTCCACTTCCTGCTGCAGCTGTGGGGAAATATCATACAATCGGATCTCCAACATTATACGTTTATTGCAAAAATAGTATAAACAAACAGCTTGCTACACTGCCCACATTGAACTACTTCCCCCAAGCCTTCACTTTGTGTCTACACCGCCAACATTTTAGCTGCCCATTCAGCTGTGTTTGGTTTTAGAGACGCACACATGCTCAGCTGTTTCATACCTTGAGGTTGAGTTGCTGGAGGTACTGGTCTCGTTGTTGGATCTCATACATGCAGCGCTGCAGGTCTCCGTGAAGCTGGATCCTCTCTGCCTCCAACCGACTCACCACCTCGTCCATTCCACTCTGACCTGCCAAAACAACCGTTTCCTGTTGGGCGGAAGGAAAAAACTAAGATAAAAGACTTGTTTCAAAATAGTAATTTCAGGAGGATTAAAACAGATTAGTAAAATATCGCAAAACAACTATGATACAGATCACTTAAACTAAAAAAGTTTTAAGCTAAAGGCAGATGTATAACTTACCTTGACTGGCAGTGTGTCCTTCCTCTCTGTGTCCGATCTACATAACAGAAAAACCTTTATTATCGCAAGCAATTATTGAACTGTTGTGTATGTGCCATAGGGCGGTCAACCAATATTCTAAATTTGAATATATATTCGGAGAATTCACAGCCAAAGAGTAAGCATGTTGATGGCATTTCTATTGTGCAGCTGGCGCGAAACCTAAATAAAACGAATATCCGAAGGTGATAACTGATAATTTACACAACAATTATTGTCTAACTGAAGAGACGAGACGAGACACAGGAACTTCTGTCGGTAAAACACGACCGACAGACAAATTGCCAGAAAAATTCAAGAAACGGCGAGAGACTTGGTTATTTATGACCAAATTACAAACCCTGCAGTGTGATTTGCTCTGAAGAAAAAGATGGAAAGAGTCTTTAAATAAAGTTGAACGGCATAGGACATTATTTTATTTGTTTATTTTGTAATGTGTAGGTATGTAGATCTTTAAAAGACATGTTCATGTTGAAAGAAATATACCTGTACAAGTCTGCCTTTGTATTGCCTCGCCCTCTTGTGGACATAATGCACAAAAATAGATATTCAAGCATATTTAAACCAATGTGTTTTTTCTAGAAGGAATATTTGAACGTCATTTTTGACGGCTCAAATGTGCCACATTTTCTTGTTTCTGTTGCATGGAAAACCATATGAGCCACGAGGTTTTGGGAAAGGCCACACTACTACTACACAGTACTAGCTGCAGTCCACCATACTGTAAACTCTGTACAGGCATTGACACACCTATACCACCAAGGTAGAAGGTAGTAGGTCCAACATAGTCTGGCTATCACCAGACCATTGAGCTTGACTCCCCAGACCAAGCTCAATCTTTTAAGATTGAGCTTGGTCTGGGGAGTCTGCTCTGTATTTTGTACTGCACAAGAGGCGTGATCAACGGGCCTAGTTTAAATTACTCTCTACGCAATTGGATAGTCCTTTAACCAATCAGAGCAACGATCCGGGTGACGTAGCAGCGACAGCGGCATCAACGGGTTTCTGCCATGGAGTGCTGCGCTTCAGTGGCCGCCATGTTGAATGTAAAAAAAAAAAAAAAAGCTGCTTGGTCGCTTCTCTATCGTCATCGTGTTAAACCCGCCAATTGCGCGCAAGGTGGATAAGCCAGTTGGTGATTGGTTCCTGCAAATTTGTAACGGAAGCAGGATAGAAAAATGTCCAGGTTTCAAGCCTGAGCTGCAGGGAGAAATCAAATCGCCGGCAGATCGGGCTGGGTTTACCTAGTCTAGGTCCAACACATAACAGTTACTTCTATTACTCTTTAAGGACACTTCACTTTAAATTCACAATACACAAGTTTAGTTTACTTACCTTAGATCTGCTGTTTCTTCCTGGTAGCGAATGATTTCTTTTTCAGGTGGCAGTCTATTAGTTTGCATCTTCTTTACGGTTTGCTGTAGTTCACCCATCTTCTGCCTCGCTTCCTGCAATAGCATCAATAGCAAGTCGTCAGTCACAAAGCTCATACAGCTATTCATCTAAAAATATCTTTTTATCAAACAGAATTTCACACAAGAACATCATGTGCATCCACACAAAAAATACCGTGCAAGTCAAAGCAATGAAATGTTATGAAAAACCAAAATCTATCTTGACCCTGCATGCTTTCCACAAAATGAAACACAGCAGAGATGAAGTGCAAGCAACAGCCAAACTCAAATCACAGCCGATGACTACTTGACTTACCAAGCCTTCCTTCTCGTTCTGAAGGGCACTTCCTTTTGACTTTTCCAAACTCACGGAGGTGACAGTCTCTGGGCTTGACCCTTGCCTGGACTCAACCACTCTTTTGGCCCCGGCTAACTCATCCATCAGCCGGTCACGATCATTTTGAAGGCTGGCCATGGATCTGGAAAATGCTGCCAGCTGCCTGCTGTACGCGTTATTTTCCAGGACGACCCGCTTCAGTTCCCTTTCCTTCCCTGACAAATCCTTCGACAGCTCATCCAACAACTTGCTCAGCTCTGTGTGCACATCTTTGTTCTCTAAAGCTTTTATTTTGTGAACAAGGATGTCCCGCTCTTTGGCGAACATTGCCAGGTCAGAGGTGGCATCCTGCAGACTGCGCTCAACCTTGTTCAAGGCTGCCTGAGTCTCTCGGAGTTCGTTATCGTATCGGTTTCTCAGGATCTTGAAGTCTTCGATGAGCTGGTCTCGGTCGTTCTGCAAAGCAGCCATGGCTTTGCACATGGACTCATTTTGAGCCCTTGTGTCTTTGCTTTGCGTTTTGGCCTCCGATAACTGTTGCTCCATTTCGAGTAGGTCTTTCGCGAGCTCCGCCACCCTTTGATCAGCCGTCTCCCGCTCGTTTCTCATCAGCTCTACCTCACGCTCGAAGGTGTCCAGCTCACTGTTGTATTTGTCCTCAGCTTCAGCCAGGTTTTTGTCCGTTTCATTTTCCACCAGCTGCAACTTTTCCTTGAGCTCATCAGTTAGCATTTTCTGAGAAAGGAGTTTTTGCTGGAGGTCATTACATTCGGCTGCTTTGGCTGCCACGGCGTCTTGCAAATCAGTAATCACTTTGCCCTCGTTTGTCGCGGCTCTTTCCTTTTTTAGAGTGACTGTATCAGACTCCAGGATTGAAACCTGAGCTTTAAGTTTAGAAATCTCTGCTTTTAAAGTATTGCTCGCCTCTTTTTCCTTTTGAAGTTCCAACTCAGACTCTTTTTGCTGCTTTTCAGCTGTGGCCTTTTGGTTTTCAAGGGTTTTGATCACATCCTGCTGTTTCTTCAGCAACACCTTCAGCTGGTTGTCCTTCAGGAATAAAACTTGATTTAAATCCTCTCTGTACCGAACCAGTTGTGCCCTGAGCATAGCGTTCTCTGAATTGAGATCATCCATTTGATGTAACAGTTTCCTTATTTCATGTTTAAGGCCTCTGGTGGCACCACCTTCCCCATCAGCAGAGCCCTCTTTACCCTTTAACCCTAACTGACTCTTTGCTTCAAGCATTCTGTATTCGGACATTAGTCGCTCCCGTTCACTCTGTAAAGACACCATCGAGTTCTTGAATGACTCCATCTTAGCAGCCATCTGCTCCTTTTCCTGGATGGACCTGTCAGCTTTAATTTGCAGACTTTTGACCTTTGCTTCAAGGCCCCTCAACTTTTTGTCCGCCTTTTCTCTCTGGTAGCGTGAAGAACTTAACCTGTCCTCGTACACTGCTACCTGGGTGCGGTGATTCGTCTGGAGTTGTTCTAGATATCCTGACATTTGTCCGTCTCTACAGGACAGCAAGGAGGAGATCTCGGCATCTTTGCTTCCGAGGAGTGTTTTCAGTTGCAGGGAAATTCCCTCCTGCTTCTCAAAGTCAGCTTGAACTTGGTCATTTTGCGACTGCAAAAGAAGCAGTTGAGCATCCGAGTCTGCGTTTATCTTCTCTAGTTGCTGGAGATTTAGCTGCATTTGGGAAATCGCATTCTCTTTGTCGGCGAGCTGTCGGTTCAGTGCATTTTTATCTTGTTCCATTCTTTCAGCATGAGCGCTGAGCTCTTTTACCTGCACGGTCATAAGCTCCACTGTCTCGGTAAGTTCAGCGTTGCTTGCGCTCATGACGAAAAGCTGTCTCTGCTGCGCAGCGGCAGCGACAGAGTATTCATTGAGAGTCCTCTCCAGTCTCGACTTGGTCACCCGTAGTTCATTCACCTCTTTATCCTTCACTCTCATGTCTTCCAGGAATCGCTTGATCACAAAACCCTGTTCAAGGAGCTGGCTGTCCTTCTCGTGTAACGTCTTTTGGTACAAATCATTCCATTGTCTGGACGCATCGGCACCTTGAGGAGTGGAAGATAAAGCAGACAGCTTTGCCTCATTAGTCTCAGCTGATCGTTTCAGAGTATTTATCTGTAGATCTTGAGAGTCTAGGTGCTGACTCAGTTCATTCACTTTTTGACTTTCTTTATCTTTTAGGTCCTTAAGTTCATCTATCTGTTGTTGTAACATATATTGATTCTCCAAATAATAATTGAATTGTTGCTCATCAATATTTTGTGATGATTTCGTTTTATCCACGACCTGATCCTCAGACTTTTGACTCTCCTCTGACATGTCCAAAGCCAGCTGTTCTCTTTCAGACTCGAGACTCAAAATCTTTTCTGTGGCCTGCTGGAGGAGGTTCTTGTGTGTAATCAGCTCAGCCTCATCAAGTTTACCTCTCTCCTCTAAATCCGATATTTTCTCTGAGCTTTTCTTTAGTTCTTTCTCCAAGTGTTCGCAGGCTGACCGTGAGGTCTTCAAAGCGCTCTCTAAATCTAAAATCAGTTCCTGGTATTTAATGCAGTTTTGTTGCAGCTGATTTATCTCCTGATGCTTTTCTTTGAGTAGCTCTTGCAGTTCTTTCTTCACATTCTTGGAGCCCTCGCTGCCTCGCTGAACCGTCTTGAGCTTCTCCTCAAACGCTTTGACCAATTTGAGCTGCTCTTGCTCTTTTTCTTGACGAACTTGACTGCTCATCTCTTTACTAGCTGCCAGCTGGGAGGACAGCTGCTTGTTTTGGGTATGGTAAACAGAGACAGACTCAGTCAGTTCATCAATCCTTTCAGAGTTTTTGAGGATCACAGTTTCCAAATATTCATTTTCATTTTTCACTTTGTCTGAAATCTCTTGAACATTTTCAAGCTCCTCTTGCAGAAGAGACTTATCGTCCTCCAAGATTCTCACCTTCTCATTTAGGCTAATGGTCTCTCGGCTGTGTCTGTTAATGATGTCATTGAGCTCTTTAATGTCATCGTCTTTCTTTCCCAACTGAAACTCGTGATCATTCTGTATCTTCTCAATTCTTTCAGAAAGAGTTTGTTTCTCCTTTTGTAACAAGTTGTTGATTTCCAACTGAGCACCGAGTTCAGTTTTCTGGGCCTCAATCTGGGCAGTCAGTGAATTATTCAAACTGAGTGCTTCGTCAAGTTTAAGCTGCATGTTGTTTGTGTATGCATTTGATCCCAGGTGCTTCTCTTCCAATGAACAGCTAGCTTCTCGAAGCTTTTCTGCCAGTTGGTTATTTTCAGCCTCCAATTCAGTGAGCTTCTCCCTGAGGTCCTCGGACGACTCTTTAAGTCTGCAAATCTCAGCCTCCAACTCTTGATCTTTATCAGTCAGCTCGCACATTGCCATTTTGTGTTTTTCTTCAAGTTCAGTCAACTCTTTTTTAATTTTTAGATTCTCATCCTCTTGCTCCTCGATCTTCCGCCATTTCTCTTTGGAAAAGTTGTGCATCCGCTCTTTAATTCTTCCATTTTCTTCCTCGATCTCTCTAGCTTGCTTGTCCAAAATCTCCAGCTCGGTCTCTTGTTTGTGGACTTTTCTGAGGGCTTCCTGCCTATCTCTTTTAGCCCCCTCCAAAAGCTGTCTCATCTTATCCATTTCACTGCTAACATTTTCGTAAGCTTGTAAAAGAGACTCGTACTCTTGTTTCAGCTCGGCGTGCTTTGACTTCCACTTTGACAGCTCCTCTGTTTGAGAGTCCTTAAGAGATTCAACCTGGCAGGAGAAAGCTTGTTTCTGCTGGGTGATGTTTTCTATGGTTAGCTTCAAGCTTTCGCAGGCTGCCGAAAGGCTGCGATTATCATTGAAGACGCCATCAGCTTTGGTGCGGAGCTCCTCTTTCTCCGTGTTCAGAGATGACACAGAGCTTTCCAGGTCCATATTTTGTTGTCTCAACTTCAGCACTAATGATTCCAGAGATAAGTACTCGGCTTCTTTAGCGTCATGTTTGGCTGACAGCTTTTCTACTTCTTCCTTGAGTGTTGCCTTTTCCTTCAAGAGTTCTTTCCTCGAAACTAAAGCTGCTTGAAGTTTCCGGGTTAGGAGAGCAACTTTGCCTCGGTTGTCTTTATCGTTCATTTTGGTGCCATCGTCTTGAGATTTCTGAAGCTCATCAGCCTCTGTTCTCATCTTTTCAATAGAGGTTTCATGCATTTTAATTTGCTGCTTTAATTGCAGTTCAAGTGCAGCAATTAGTTCTTCCTTTTCTAAAACTTTAGTCTGAGAAACTAACAAGGCATCCTCCCTCTCCTTTAGTTTCACTTCAAAGATTTCAGCACATTTGCAAGGCAAACAAACGGCTTCTTTGTTGACATCTTCCTGTTGAATGCACATTTCCGGTTTGTCTTGATGTAGCTGCTCATTTACTCTCTCCTTTAGTTGCTTATTCAGCGTGGTTACCTCATCCCTGAGTTCATTGATTATTCTGAAAGCATTTTCTTTTTCTTGCTGTAACAAATCCAAATGCCTTTGCCTTTCAGTACAATGCGATTGTGTTTTTTCAAGCTCCTCTGTCAAAACAGCTTTGTTGTCACTGAGCTGCTGCTGTGTTTCTGCTAATGTCTTTTGGATGGTTAAAACTTCCAAGGATTTCTGTGAAACTAAAGCAACGGCTGTCTCAAGTTCCACTTTCATCTGATTGCTTTTCTCCGAAAGAGCCATGTTTCCTTCTACCAAGAGTTGATATTTTTCTTCATTTGCGTGCATGTGTTCCTCCAGTGCAGACTCAGAGATGCTCAGTTGGGTCTTTAAAACCATGTTTTCATTTAATAAAGCTTGCTTCTGTTGGGTCTTTAGCTCAGCAACTTTAATGGTTTCTTGATAACTCTCAAATTCTTCTGTTTTCTCTTTTACTTCTGCGTGAGCTTTCTCTAAGTCGTTCTCTACCATGTGAAGTTTTGATGTCAAAGCTTCTGCTCTTTGTTCCATGACTACCAGAGCCTCCTCTTTACTTGCCATCTCAAGAGACATGCTCTCACATTTGGATTTCACATTTTCTAGCTCCGTTTGCGAGTTTGATAGAGAATGGCACTGGCTCTCTTTCTCAGCCAGAGACATCTTCAGATCTTGTAGAGTCTTATCCCTCTCCTCAACAAGCTGTCTTAAGGTGGCCAGTTCATCTAGATCAGACAAAGAGCTTTTTCGGAGGTCCTCCAGTTTCCTGACCTTCTCGTCAAAGTCTAACTGGACAGCGTTTAGCTCATTCGTCTGCTGACAGCGTTGTTCCAAGAGAGCCTTGTAGTCGTCTTTCAGTTCAGCTAGCTCTTGAGTCAATTTCTTTTCATTTTCTTGAGCATTCTTCAGGGTCTCTTTACGTGCCAGCAAGGCAGCCTGAGCCTTTTTCTGTAGCTTCGCCTTTTCAAGTTTCATCTGTGCGAGCTCATTTTCTAAATCAACAGCAGTAGCAGTGGAGGAAGTTTTCTCCTTTAACGCATCTTTACATGTCTTAATTTCATTTTGAAGCTCTTCTGTTTTCTGCACCCATGTGTTTCTGTCTCGCTCAAATGCTTCTTCTTTCTCAGCAGCACTGGACTGCAGCTGCTTTATAAGGGAGCTTTTCTCAATCAGTGTTTGCAAAGTTTCTGACAAACGCATTTCTTTCTCATCCAATGTGGTTTGCAAAATCTGTTTTTCCGACTGTACTTGTTCCACGAGTCTTTCACTTTCTGTTTTGTGTTGTAGAATCTCTCCTTCTTTCTCGAGAATCTTCTTTTCAAAAAGAGAAATGTTTTCTTCATACATTTTTCCAGTGGCTTGAGCTTGATTTTTTAATTCCTGTAATTCATTCTGCAAAAGTGAAACCTTGATTTTATCCTTTGCGCTCTCTTCTTTTTGGGTTTCATATTGCTCAATTTTCTTCAACAGATCCTTTCTTACAATGAGAGCAGCTTGAAGCTTCTTCTTGGTTGCATCTTTTTCTTTCGATACCTTGGCTAGTTCGCTCTTTAGATCATCATTTTTCTTATTTAGCTCGAGCTTCTCTGAATTCTTAGACTCAATTTCACTTTGAGAGCGTGAAATATGTTCCTCTAACTGCTGAGAAATCTCTTCTAGCCTCTTCATGGAGGTTTTGTGTTCTTGCTCCATGCTTTCCAATTTCTCTGTTAGAGATGCTTTTTCCTCACCAAGTTTCATTCTTTCATTTGATGCAGATTCTATCACTTGGGCAATGGATCCATCTTTGTCCCTTAACTGCTGACTAAGTCCAGCAAGTAATTCCTTCTGCTGACTTATCTGAATGCTCATACAGTTGATTTGATCATCTTTTGCTTGTAATTCACTGTGTAAAGAAGAGTGTTTGACAGTAGCTTCTTTCTCTTTCTCTAATTCAGCACTGAGCCGAGTTTGTAGATGCTCTATCATCTCCTGCAAAAGAGCAATTTGTTGACCTTTCTCATCATTACTTCTCTCTCCTTTATTAAGTGTATTCTGTGCTTTTTGTAATTGCTCAACAGTTTTTTCTAACTCATTTTTCAAAGCATCTACCTCAGACTGATGACTTTCTTGTAACAGTTTTATCATGTCCTGCAAAGAGGCTTTTTCTATCTTCAACGCAGCTGAACTGTCAGATGTGGTTAGTGGCAAGACAGAGGAATCTTTGTCAGTACCATTTTTTCTTGCTACAAGTTTATGTAACTCGTTTTCTGCAGCTTTTAGAGCCTGTTGCAAATTGTTCTTCTCGTTATCTTTCTCCTGGACAGATGCTAATACGTTCTCAAGTTGAATCCTGGACGCTGACGCCTCCGTCTCTTTTGCGCTCAGTTGCTCAGATCCTTGCCTAAGTGCAGATGAAGCCTCCGCTAGTTTCTCCTGCAAACTGTCCAAGTCACCTTTCAAAGCATTAACTTTAACATCTTTAGATTTCATTTCATTTTCAACACTTTTCAATTGTTCTGCAAGTAGGTTCTTGTCATGTTTTTCTCTATCCAAAACTAGCAGCCACTCTTTCTCAGAATCCTGCAGAATCTGCTCTATCTTTTGAATGGTGCCTTTTAATTCAGAAATTTCCTCATCTTTGGCACTAACCTTTGCTTGAAGGCTCTCCTTCTCGGACATCGTTTTCTCCATTATTGCGTTCATGCTGCTGGACTGCTGCTCCATTTGAACCTGCAGCTCCCCCTGCGATGACTGTATTTGATGATGTCGCCTTTCCAGCTCTTCCCTCTCTGCGAGATGTTTTCTAACTTCCTCCTGCAAACGTGCGTTCTCATTACGCGCAGCTGTAAGAAGCTTCTGGTTCTCTTCCTTTGACAAACTAATCTCCTCATTTAGTCTGTTATTTTGCTGCTCTAGTTTCTGCATTTCTGAAACCAGCTGGGATGCGCGTTTGGCCTGGGAAGTGTACTGACTGTTAATTGCATGGAGAGCCATTTCCCTCTGCTCAAGGTTTTCTGTCAGCGCATTCATTTGTGCCACAACTTGAAGATGTTGTGATTTGAGTCTTTCTATTTCAACAGTCAGCAGCGACACGCTTGCTTGATGAGAAGCAAAAGCTTCGTCCTTTTCCTTCAAAAGACTGGAGTTCAGGTCTTCAGTCGTCTCGAGTTTGTGATGGATTGCCGATAACTCATTTCTCAGTGTTTCTATAGTGGAATTTGCCGTCTGATGTTCGTTACTGGTGTCGTCCAATAACTTCTGAAGTTTGGACACCTCGTCAGTCCTTTGGGACAGTTGCGTTTTCACATCTTGCAGCATTTCTAAGTTAGCTGCATATTTCTCTTGTAGGTTGTTAAAGGCACTTTGTGTTTCCTCTGCTGACATTTTCAAGTTTTCAGACCCAGTGGACAGTAGCTGAATTTGACTCTGTAGCTGTGACACCAACTCTGTGCTTTCCACGAACTGAGTTTTAAAGAGCAAAGCCTCATCTGCTTTTCTCTGAATATCCTGAAGAGACTTTGATTGGTCCAAAAGAGCTGCCTGTTTTTCCTCCAAGGCCTTCTTCAGATTTTCCACCTCAGATATCTGTTCTTGGAGGGTGCTTTTGAGCTTTGCGACTGACTCTTCAAGCTGTGAAGTCTTTTCTTTCAAGCTCTCACACTCATCCTCTTTGGCATGTAGATTTGAATTAAGATTCTCAACGGCACCTGAAAAATGGCTTTGATATTCGAGACTCGACTGTTCCCTTTTCTCCAAGGTATTTTTCAGTACATGGGACTCTGAAGAAAGACGGTCAACCTGTTCTCTGAGTTTACAAACAGAATCTTCAAGCTCTGAAACCTTTGCACTTAAACTGACATTGTCATCTGCTTTCTGTTTCAGCTGCTCCTCCTGCTCAGTAATCCTACTGTTGAGTTGCTGGATCAAATTCTCCTGCTGTTTCAGGGAGTCATCTTTTCCTTGCATGATCATATTAAGCCGCTCCCTTTCTGAGCCTGCAGTTTTGAGTTTGTTGTCCCCATCACAGACTGCTGTTTTCAGATGGGTAACCTCTTCGTGTGCTTTGGACAAATCTGTCACAGTTTTCTCAAATTCAGACTTTAATCTTGAGTTCTCCTCCTTCAGTGCTTCAATGCTATCGTTAAAATCAACGATTTCTGCTTTCCTCTGGTCCTCCTTCTGTGTCAGTTCTGCAGTGAGTTTCTGCACGGCGGTCTTTAGGTTGGCAACTTCAACCTCGGCCTGTGCAGTATTCTCGTTCATGACACCAAGCTGGCTGCTGAGCGAGATCACCGATTCGTTTCGTTTATTCAGCTCGTTTTTGTGGTTTTTACACTCATTTCTTACTTCTTTCAATGTCTGTTCTATTTGCTCTATGTGCTGTTTCGCCTCGGAGCACTCTTGCCTGAGTGACTCTACCTCACCCTTCATCTGTGATGTGAGGGCTTTCTGCTGCACGACTTCATTCTGAAGAACGCTACACTCCTCTGCTTTCTGCTGAAGCATTGCGTCTTTCTCCATTAGCCCTGACTTGAGAACAGATCCTTGTTCCTGAAGCATAGATATAGTATCCTGAAGTTGCAGCAGCTGGTCCTGCCGAGCTTCCAACTGTGAAATTTGTTGACTGACGTGCTTTTTTAAGCCATCAAGTTGCTCTTGTAGATGCTGAACTTGCTCTTCTCTCTCCCTCAACATTTCTGACAGATGCGCACATTCATTTGTTTTCTCGAGCAAACCTGCAGAGTTTGACTGTTCACTTTCCTTGAGGATCTTTTTTAATTCATCTTCTGCAACAGCGAGCTTTTCCTTTTCCTTCAGCAGGCCGTCAATTATTTTCTGATTCTCTGAGGTTTGAATTTGGATCTTAGAGTTTTGTTCTCCAAGTGAATTCCTCTCTGCGGTTAGTTCAGAAACTGATTTGATGTTCTGTGCTAACTCCTCTTGTAGTCTCTGATTGTTTTCTGTTAGGTTGCTTATCTTCACACTTAATACGGAGTTCTGCTCAAGAGTCGCTTTAAGCTGTCCATGAAGCTCGGACAGAGTCTGTGTTTGCCGAGCAAGCTCCTTGTCTCTGGCTTCACAGGCAGCGCGAAGTTGGAGGTTTTCCTCAGTCACTGCCTGGATGTGGCTGTTTAAGCTAGCCGTCTCCGTTTGCCTCAGCTTTGCTTCAGACTCAAGCTTTCTGGCATTTTCTTCCATTACATGAATTTGCTCACTCAGAGCTTTAACAGTGTTGTTTGTTTCATTGACTTTGTCTTTGTGTTTTTGACACTGCTGTGTCACATTTTTCAACATTTCTTCTCTCTCTTCAATTTGCCGGCGAAGTCCTGATTGTTCTCCATGAAGTGATTCGGCTTCTGCTTGTAGCTTGGATACAATATCTTTCTGGTGTGTGATTTCATTCTGCAAACTGTGATACTCTTCCTGCTTCTCTTTCAATATTGTATCCTTCTCCATTAACCCGGACTTCAGACTGTGCTCCTGTTCTTGCAGCAGAGACAGTGTTTCCTGAAGTTGCGCTTGCTGGTTTTGTTGGGCCTCTATCTGTGCTCGATGATCACTGATCGTATGCTCTTTTTCTGCCATGTCAAGCTGGAGCTGGTCTACCTTGGAAGTCAAGCTTTGCACTTGCTCCTGCAGTTGGGTCACCCTCTCCTCCCTCTCCCTGAGTGACTGGCTGAGATTACTACATTCATTTGTTTTTGCTAGCAGAATCTCTGATTTTGAGTGTGTGCTTTGCTCGAGAACTCGATTTAACTCACTAGTTCGAAGAGTCAAATCCTCTTTATCTTTTTGTAGCCCTTCAATTACGGTGTTATTTTGAGAATGCTGTGTTTCCAGTATGGATACTTTGGCTTGCAGGGAATCCTTTTCAAGTGTAACTTTGGAAATAGTTTTCACGCTTTCAGTTACTTCCAGTTCGAGTCTCTCTTTCTCTTTCGTAAGGCAATCTACTTGATTCTCAAGACTCTGGTTGAGTTCAAGAGCCGATGCAATCTTTTCACTAAACTGATTTACATTCTGCTTCTGCAGCTCAAGATCCTCCGTCAGCCCTTTAAGATTTTCTTGCAGCTGCTTTTTCTCCGTCTTTATGCTTTTTAAGAGATTCTTGAGTTTGGAGATATTCTCAGATTTGCTTTGAAGTTCATTGCTCAATTTCTCATTTTCTGAATCCCGGTTTTGCAATTCAGTGTTGAATTTCTGCCTATCGTCCTCGGCCTGTTTATCGGTTTTCTTCAGTTGGTTTTCCAGTGATGCTATGGTTTTCAGTTTCTCCTGTACCTCCTTTTTAATGTGCTCTTCACTTTGTACTTGCTCCTCTAATTGTTTGGACAATGTCTGCATTTCATTATTGTATCTTTCCACTTGTGCCAAAAGTTTGTTCTGTTCCTCCTTGAAAGATTTGAGTTCTTTTTCATAGGTCTGTTCTTTATCATTAAGCTGTTGCTGTAGTTGCTCACTGCTGGTATTTTTTGTCCTTGAGCTGCAAAAGGAGTCTTTCTGACTCCTGCAGCTTTTGGGTGGATAAAGCCAGCTGTTCCTTTAGTGAAATGATGTGCGTTTCACATTCAGAAAGATGATTTTGATGGCTCACAATGTGTTTCTGGGTCTCCCCCCGAAGGCACTGAATAGTTTTCTTGTCCTCTTCTGCCTGCTTTAGCATATGTTCCACCTCAGCCACCTTAGACTCGCTTTCCTCTTTGGTTTTGACCAACTCTATCTCAGTATCCTTGAGTTTCTGGACCAGCTCTGTGACCAAGGCTTGCTGGTCTGAATTCTGCGTGTCTCTGATAATCCTGGCCTCCAGCTCTGCCTTACTCAGAGCGGTTTCTACACGGACCAGGTTCTCGTCTTTGAGTCGGATCTCCTGCTTCAGCACTGTGACCTGCTCTGCGTACTCGGCCATGTTACCGGAGAGGGTCGATATCTCCTCGTCCTTCTCCAGCAGGACGTCTTTAAGCCTATCGATTTCCCGCTCGCAGCCTTGCAGGTCATGAATGAGTTGGGCTCGTTCTTCCAAGTGGGCGGAGTTTAGTTTGTCCAGCTCCTCGTTTGTCTGATCAAGCTCAGTTTGTAACGTTTCTATGTTGACTTCCTGCTTTTGTGTCTGAAAAAGAGGAGATAAAAAGAACGATGAAGCATCGAGCAGACAGGAGAATCTTATCAGTAGTGCAAAGCCTTACAAGATTACCACGTATAACTTTTTAAAATTATTATGATAGTGTCAAGGAGTATTAAAGTGATGGTTTGGAGTAATTTCACCCTAGGGTCCTTTGCACCATGACCTCGAGCCAAACACCCCCCCAGAAGCTTTTTTCACCTGGGTCAAACATTGGGAGAGTTAGCGTAGAGTAGCGTTATCAGCTGAATAGCTTAGCGCAGGGGCTAATGGACCCACGTTTGTATCTTGTAAATGACCCCACTAATAACGCCCGAAATGATACCAAACGTCTACAGTAGTACAAATAGGTTATGTAATCATAAAACGATGGATTGTAAAGTTTGTAAGTACACCAGAAGTGTGTATGTAAATAACACTTGCTTGCTGGCTTCTGCTCTCTGCTGTTGTTGTTGCTGCTGTAAGACGAGTGCTTAGGGCCGTCTACAAATTACAACACCAAAAAGAGATGCAACAAAAATATTTTTTAATTTAACTTTTTTTTTTAAAGTAAGTGCTGTAGTATAACTAGCAGGAGACAAGTAATAATTGAGGTAAGTTTGGAGACATTACCTTATTTAATCATTAAATTAATAAATATGTATCTCTTTTCGGTGTAGTAATTTGTAGACGGCCCTAAGCACTCGTCTAACTGCAGGTAGCAGCAGCAACAGAGAGCAGAAGAGAGCAGGCAAGTGTTCATAAACTTCTGGTGTGCTTACAAACTTTCCAATCCATCGTTTTATGAGTGCATAACCTATTTGTACTAGTGGAAAAGTTTGGTATCATTTCGGGCATTATTAGTGGGGTCATTTACGAGATACAAACGTGGGTCCATTAGCCCCTGCGCTAAGCTATTCAGCTGATAACGCTACTCTACGCTAACTCTCCCAATGTTAGACCCAGGTGAAAAAAGCTTCTGGGGGGGTGTTTGGCTCGAGGTCATGGTGCAAAGGACCCTAGGGTGAAATTACTCCGAACCATCACTTTAACTGCACTCCATGTGTGCAATGCAATGACTGGATAAAAAAAATAACGGATACTGACAAGTGGGTATGCTTATTTTGATTTTTGATTTTTTTTCCCCTAGCCAATCCTCGTTAACCAAGAAGCAGGCAGAAATTCTGAACGGAGTCCCAGTTCACCTGTCCAGGGAGCTCGGACATAATTTCCGCTCTCCGTGTCTGGGGACAGCTACGGACTTGTACTGTTTAACTGTATCAAGCGGGCAAAATTCTTATTGTCGGTAAACGGTTAAGTTTAATTTATGGTCACCGCGGTGTTCCGGGCGCGAGGTGCGCGTGCCGTATGTGCCGTAAATGACGTCAACACGACTGACGTTTCCAGAGCAAAGGCTCCGCAAGCTGTCGCGGCGTTTGATCGTGCACCTCTGAATTTTTGTAACTACGCAATTCTGTGTTGAGCATCATAACACTTTAACACACTGCCCTGCTAACTACATACTACAGCACTTTAAAGGTCCTATGACATGCTGCTTTTTGGATGCTTTTATATAGGCCTTAGTGGTCCCCTAATACTGTATCTGAAGTCTTTTTTATATAGACTTTAGTGGTCCCCTAATACTGTATCTGAAGTCTCTTTTATATAGACCTTAGTGGTCCCCTAATACTGTATCTGAAGTCTCTTTTATATAGGCCTAAGTGGTCCCCTAATACTGTATCTGAAGTCTCTTTTATATAGACCTTAGTGGTCCCCTAATACTGTATCTGAAGTCTCTTTTATATAGACCTTAGTGGTCCCCTAATACTGTATCTGAAGTCTCTTTCCCAAAATCCAGCCTTGGTGTAGAATTATAGCCACTAGAGCCAGTCCCACAATGAGCTTTCCTTAGGATGTGCCATTTCTGTCTCTGTAGCTTTAAATGCTGTTGAGGAGGAGAGAGGGGGGGCAAGGTGGAGGGTGGGGGTGTGGCCTTGATCAACTGCCATGTTTCGATTATTTGCAAGCCATGATGTCTCTCTCTTTCTCATGGGCGGGCCAAATTCTCTGGGTGGGCAAAGCAGAGAAAGGGGAGGTAACCTTGCTCCTTATGACCTCATAAGGAGAAGATTCCTGATTGGCCCATCTGAGCTTTCATTTTCTCAAAGGCAGAGCAGGATACCGTGGGCTCGGTTTATACCTATCACCATTTCTAGCCACTGGGGGACCATAGGCAGGCTGGGGGAACTCATATTAATGTTAAAAAAACCTCATAAAGTGACATTTTCATGCAATGGGACCTTTAAAACTCTGTACCATCGACTGTTTTAACTGTTTTTAAGTATTTTTTTATCTGGTTTTATATATTTTAGTCAATGTATTCTTATGTATGTCTGTATGATTGTTGTCTTTCAATTGGCTGGTGGAGAACAATCTTTTCATTTTCTTTAAGTATGTAAGTACACAAGGTACTATGACAAATAAATGAATCTAAAACTGATCTTTAACTGTCAACCCACTAGCAGGCAACCAGTTCACCTGTCCAGGATGCTCGGAGAAATTTGCACTAGCAAAGTAACTAGCAGTTAAGAAATAGATTGTTTAGCCTATTTTTCTTTAACAATGCATAAAAAAAAAATTTTAAAACCTTTTTTTGTTTAAATAATATTGTTTTTAACTGTTAAACTGAAAGTATTAAATCTGTCAAAATTCTTATTCTCTGTAAACGGTTAAACGGTTAATCATTAACATCCCTACTGACACGTGAAACATTTCGAAAAAGATAAAGATGGATGTTCCAATCAAAAAAAAAACACCTTCTCCTTCAGCAAACTCAGCTTCTGTGTGAGGTCGACAACTTCTGTTTTCAGCTCAGAGCACTGTTTCTCTGAGCTGCTGCATTTCTTGGAAACATTCTCAAGCTGCGGAAGAAAAAACACACAAGAAAATTAACTATTGCTGATTATTGAAATGTGACAAAAAGAACAAAAAAACAGGGAGTCCAAACTCGTACAGTGTTCTCAGCCTGAAGGAGCTTGTCAGACACCTCTTTGTACTGAATTTCTTTTTCACTCAAAGATTCTCGGAGGCCGTTGATGAGCTCAAGCTTCTCAGATGTCTTGGCTAGTGTATTCTCCTTCTCGATGAGTGAGCTTTCCAGGCACTCCTGTGTGTTACTCAGTCTAAAAAAACCGAACAAAACAGAACCGTTAAAACAAACTGGGTTAAAACCTTTAACACTTCAAAAAGTCCAATATCAAATACCAGCGTAGGAGCCACATATTGTATGTTGTTTATGGTCTCATTTATATTATTTGTTGATTATTGTGTTGTGCACTGATATTGCAGGTGGTGGGCGTTTTCATCGCGGTTTGAGCGGAAGTGATAACATATATTTGCTTCACCTTGTTCACCTGGTGGTTTTTTGGGCTTTGACAGAGAGGGGGGGAGCCTGGGAGCGACACACTTTCTGTTGACCGCCGCACTAACGCACTTATTTCGACTCACAAAGGAACTTTACATTTGGTAACTGCAGCACTGGTTGTATTTTATGTGTGGAGGAATAAATAACTGCAATACAATCTCTAGCACGTCACAGTGTGTTTGTGCCTCTCTCAGTGTTCAGTCCCTTGCGGCAGCACTTTGTCGGACTGCTTACAGACGCAACAACCAGGATGTAGCAGCAATGCCAGGGTATGGTTCAAGTCTTGTTTGTGGTACACGTTGTGGCACAGCTTGATGATCTGCAGTAATAAATGTAGGGCTGCACAATATAGCTGTTTTTCTTTTTTAATCATCATTGCAATATTAACTGCTGCAATAAATATATCGCAAAAGAATGCGACATATTGTATTTAGTAAAGAAAATATCAGCAGAAAACTGCATTTTAAAATTGAACTGTCACTTTTTTTAGTGCTGCCTTTTATGTTCAATTCAATGTTCAATTTGTTCAATAAAAGAAAGTTGGAAATGAGTTCTCTTGATTTGTTTTAAATTCAACAAGCATTTTGTTGTATTTCAGCAGAATACTGAAAGCAGCAGAACTGAGAACACTTTACTATCTGTTTATTTATTTTAGTAATATCGTTATCGCGATATTCAACAATGTTATCACATATTTTCCTCATTGTGCAGACACTGCTTACAGGTACAATGAGGTTTTGTCATTTACAAACATATGGCCCAAGTCCTGTTTGTGGTAAACGTTTTGTCACAGCTAAATGATCTGCAGCAATAAATGTTCAAGACAAAAAACTGTAAAAAAAACAAAAAAAAACTGTTGTTTTCTTATATTTCACAAACATTTACACATCTTCTCAACTGAATAGATTGATTAGCTTACCCTTTGAGCTGTTCGTTGAGACTGCTAACCAGTAGCTGATGCTTCTCTGCGTCTCTGCTCTGTTGACTTCGGACGCTGGCGAGCTGGCTCTGTAGTCTCTCGGACTCATTCTGGGGTGGCGGAGGACGACAGATCAGTATGTAAAGATTAAATAAAGAGCACAGGACAAAGACATTCTCACTGCACACAGATGTTAATGACAGCAGACCCGCTGGAGAACACCATCAAACGGTTGTTGTTATACAGTAGTCACCATCAGAATTGTTTTGATTTTTTTTTAATCAGATATCTATTTTACACGTTCATCATTATCCGTAATAATGAACTTCGGCATTCACCACTTATTCAGTAACAAAGTCAAGCTGTGAAGTGTGATTTTACGATCCCCAGTAAGTCTGCGACAGGACATTGCACAGAAACAGAACGTGTCCGAGATTAAACAAGCACACCACACCGTTAGCCGTCACCGCCAGAGGTGCTCTCTAGCGCACACATACATAAGCGACCCAACACACCTGAGGGACCCAAAATGGCTGCTCATCTTCATCTACATCAAACGTCACCTGTGTTAGAAAGGTTTGTTACAAAATCCTAGTCCTCGGGGGTGGGGGGACATGCAATTCATTCATCGTTTTCCTCCATTACCCATCAGTGGGTAAGAACAGTGTGAGAAAATATTAAACAATGCAAATACAGGTAGGGCTGGATACCAAACTTCGATCGCACCGAATTGCCTTCTTAGTATCGAGTATCAAAAAATGCCTCGTCATCAATACCTAAGGAGTAAATCTTATCAGCGTCAGTGAGCCAGTTAGCATGCAGCATGATTGTACAAAGATCTAATAATGCTGGTGATTGGCTGTCTAACGTTACATGTCGTAGAGACCCGCAAGAAAAACTCTAAGCCATGCAAAGAGACGGGGCTAACGTGTGTGTGTGTGTGTGTGTGTGTGTGTGTGTGTGTGTGTGTGTGTGTGTGTGTGTGTGTGTGTGTGTGTGTGTGTGTTGTTGCATTTCGAGAGGCTTCACTACAGTGTGGAAAAGAGCTAAAAAAAAAAATATATATAATTAAAAAAGACTTGTCCCCTAATGTAATTTCTTTGTGTAAAAATTGATTGTATAGAATTGGTATGGAAAAATGTATTGTTGAGGAACCATTATTGAATTCAAAGTCTTATTTTTGAATGATACCCAGCCCTAGATTTGACTCAACCCTTGGGCAACGACGTGGTATGTGATGTTGTGCGTTTTATGCACAGTAAGGTTACCTGTAACGTCTCTATGCGGGACTGCAGCTGCTGTCGATCCTCCAGATCCTGACAGCGCTCCTCCAGGCTCAGGATCTGCTCCTGCAGTTGGTTCCTTTCCAGCTCCAGCTCCTCCACGACAGACCGCAAACCATCTGCAATCATCAGCAAAGACAGTGAATGGGGATGTGACATAATCAAATACAAGCAAGTCACAAATAAAGGCCATTGAGGGGAGGTGGAACTAACTATTAGAGTTGCAAAGATTAATCGATTAGTTGTCAACTACTAAATTAATCGCCAACTATTTAGATAATTGATTAACGGTTAAAGTCATTTTTGTTTAAAACTAATCGTTAGTTGCAGCTCTACTAACTACAACAGAGTCTGAGTTCCTCTATTTAAAGGAAAACGTTTTTTTATCCACTTATTAATGCTGCTGTTTTTTCTAGGAACTGTTAATGAAATGGACAGATGTTTCAGATTAAAAGCCTGAGCGGAAAAAAGAGGAAAAAAAACTTTGGGAAAGGTGAATCAGTGGGAAAAACTACATCTTTTTTTGATTATGGGCTAATTAAATTTAAAAGACGTTCAATGGCAGATTTATTAATTAAAGACAAGGTGTGAAATTCAATTCCAGGGTTCAAGGTTTAGCCACAAACAACCAAAAAGTACATCTCAACGTCAGCTTTCCTTTCAAACAACTACCCCAATCATTTTTTTTTCATTTCCTTTGGTTACTGCTGATGTATTTTTTGGTTTCAGGACAACATGTTTAAAAGACAACAAGACAGGATGAGTGGAAATGAAGAAAAAAGAGAGCAGAACATGCAAAAGAAATTAATAAAAAATAAAACTTACCACAGATGACGTATCTTGACACCTAATGTACATTTATATGATCTTACAAGAATTCAATGCATTCAGTGGATCCCAACAAACACTAGCCAGCTCAACCAGCATGCACATGTCCAAATGAAATACTGTAAACTGATGAAAACACAAGCCAATGAATGAGTGTCTCATTCTTGGGATTTTACCAATTGTCCCAGAGTTATTTTGAATAAATGTGAGATGAGCTTAAATTTAGCTTGCTACAGTGTGACTCAGATGAGTCTACAAGTAGAAATGAAGGCAAGCTGAAACAAGCTGATCCCAAAAGTATGTTAAACACAATACCCCAATATAGAAAACCCAGGTCTTACATTCACAATATTGGCAGGTTAGATGAAAAACAAGAAAAAAAACAACAACCAACAGCCACAATCCAACTCTAAAATAAGTTTGGAGTGTTATGGTGAAAACAAAATATCCACCCAAAGACAATTTCCCAAAGTAGGATGCGGATGAACGTGTGCATGCCAGTGTAAACTGTCTAGCGGGTCTCACACCTGTATCAGGAGTACTGTGCTCGGGCCACCAACCTCCCATGTTCTCTCCCTCCATCAGGTTCGTGCTCTGAGAGCTGCTCCGCGGGTCCTGCCCATCAAATTCAAAGTCCTCCTGCAAGTGGGATACACTTAAATTGAAGCAGGGCAGTGACAGGTAATAAAGCAACATAGGCCTAACTACCTCCTGAACCAGCTCCGTACCTAATGCACAGACATGAGAGTATATTGAGCTTCTCAACTCTTAAAGTAAAAAATTTTGAGCAATCAGGCCATTCAGTATCTTGTGGAGTTTTCTTGTGATTGTGACTTAAAAATGGTTATTTCTGAAAGACTGCAATTCAATTTGCTACCTTTTATCAAAAACTGCATTTCAGGATGTTATGTCCCCTTCGATAGTATCGGGGACAATAACATGGCAATCAAAATGTTGTGACAGAGTAAGTGTAAAAGAGAAAGTGTTTATTTGCAACATTAGCAGAGGTTGTGCCAAACAAATCTCACAAAACTAGGCCTAACTCACAGCTAGCTCTTAAAATAAAACACAATCCAAAAGACCGAGCCTGCTTCTCTAAAACATACATACACGGGTGGCCACCTGGTGTATCCATACAAAGATAAAGAAAGAAACAACATAAAAATATATTACTTCATGTAAGAGTTAACTTAATTATCTTGAAAAGTGAAAAGTGAATTTGAAGAAATTATTCCAACTAAGGGGAGGACGGCTTCCAAAAAGTTCCAAGAAAATTGTCCGGTTTAGATTAGAGATTGTTACAATTAGGTGTGAAATTACAGAAAGAAATGCCCGGACCTTACATGGTGCGGCTTGTTGACAGCGACAGACAGCCCAATAGGTGCTGACTGTAAAGCTTACTTCAGCAGAAAGAAGTAACTTTGGCATTTATGTATCTTCAAGGTTTGTTTAGGCCAAGTTTTCATTTTATTTGACCTGTGCTCGTTACATGATCCTGACTTTTATTTAATGCAGAACAGGGCAGTAATTGGTAAACATTTTCGTAAATAATAAAAAGATTAGTTGAATTTGCTATAAGTTGTTTTTGGAAACATCACAGCACATATAAGCATTTAAAAAAAAAAAATGTCTGAAAGTCCCACTGGCATTACCACGGCTCAACCACAGTAACGTCCGCCCGTCCACCTACCTGCAGGCTTCGCCGGGCGGGAGATGCCAGCTTCTTGGCCCTGTGTTGGCCGAGCCCCCGAGCTTGACTCAGCTCCTCCTCCAACTCCTGCTGCCGAGTGGCCAGTGCTGGATCGGAGCAGCCAGGAAAGAACCAGTCATCCTCAATCAGTTTTGTGCCACAGGGAACGGGGGGGGGGAATGTTGGGTTGAATTGAGTATGTATTTATGGATGGGAAGGTGGGTATAAAATGGGCAGGACAGAATGATGACAGAGTGAAAGAAGACATTTTTTGGCAGAGATGGAGAATAGAGAAGTGTGGTGGCGTTGGTGGTTTTGATGAAAAGGGAGATGAGGCACTTTTAACACTACAAATAAACTTTGGAACATAGAAAACAGTTTCATCCAACAGTGAAAGCAACAACAGAGACAGACTGTAAGAGAAGTTATGGAGACAGACAGAATCAAGGATGGAGAAAGAGAAAGTTACTCAAACTCCAGAGATGTATGCACTTTTGTATTTGCATAAGGTACGTGGACCTGAGAAACACTTCAAAAGCAACATTCTGGTCAGAGCCATGCACACCTAATTTGCATAGCAGAGGAAAACCGCAATCACAAAATGTGGGAGACGGGGAGCACAAGTGGTTGTGGGAGGATGGAGAGGGCCCATTTTTATGAGTCACATTTAAAGCCAATGTTTCTTCAACAGGAGGATCAGACTGTAATTAAACTAACACGGCAAAGTGCAGATCTGAGGGGATTCTTGCAGTGCTTTTCATTTTTTTTCAATTTTCATTTAGCAGCAAGGATGCTAAATTGATTAGGCTGAACAAAACATGTTCCCATCTGTTTTGTGACAACAGGCCGATTTTGATGTGTATGGGAGGGAAGGAAAAGGGGTGGGGGGGGGGTAGCTCAAAGCAGAAAAAGAAAAGGAGTTGAGTGGGTCAAGCAGTGGTCAGTGTGGGTTCAGTATATAAGCAGCGTTAAGCAGAGAAGGACTATGCAAAGAACACTATTACAACAGTTTAGTATTGAATATAATTTAGAACATGCAGCAGGAATGTGTGAGATAATCTACACTAATCATGTAGAATGAAACAACTGTGAAGCAGAATAGAGCCAGTCTGTCTCATACTGGGCATTTAACCTACACTGACCACAGCAGCAGGGATTAAATATAGAGGATAGAGCTGCAACGATTAGTCGACTAATCCATTAGTTAATCGATAGAAAAACAATGGAAAACTATTTTGATATGCGTCTAATTGTTAAATTATTTGTCATGCAAAAATGGCAGAAAATGCTCTTTTCAGCCTCTCAAATATGGATATTTCCTGCTCTTTTTTGTTTTACATTATATTAAACTGAATAGTTTTGTGTTTTGGACTGACAAAACAAGACATTTAAAGACTTTGGACTTTGAGAAACTGGGATGGACTTTTTTTCCCTATTTTTTGACATTTTAGAGACCAAACTATACTTAATCAAGAAAATGATCTTCAGAATAATGGATGATGAAAATAATCGTTAGTTGCAGCCCTCGATATGTTAAGAACAGGAGATATGCGAGTATTATTCATGAAGCCAAAACAGTAAGTTATCTAGGAAGTAAATCCTGCTGGTTTTTCAGGAGGTTTTTCTTCTTTTTATGCCTGAGAACGCCACGCAGCAGAAGTGTCTGACATCTGATGTTTCAAGTGACGAACGAAAAGCATACAACGTAGTCAGGCTTTCATGAAAGGAGTTTAGTAAACAGTGCTCATTTGGCATTGATTCCCTTTACTATGATCAAGGCCATCACATTTCTTAAAGTGCTCATATTATGCTTTTTGGCTTTTCCCCTTTCCTTTATTGTGTAATGTATCTTTTTGTGCACGTTATAGGTTTACAAAGTGAAAAAGCCCAAAGTCCACCCCAAAGGGACTTACCATCTCCACCAGAAAACACTGTTCACCAACTGCTCCAAACAGCTCCATTGTAGTCCAGCCTTTACTTCAGAGACAAACGTGGTCACTTTGTAACACACGTTATAATGCTCGCCTAGCTGCTAGCATGGCACGCTCTCATACTCTGCTTCTGACTGGCTAGTAGTCCTTACCTAGGTACTGTCAGGGCACGCCCTCATACTCTGCTTCTGACTGGCTAGTAGTCCTTACCTAGGGACTGCGCATGTGCGACTCCCAACAAAGATGGGATAGAAGTGTGATGCCTCACTCTGTAGCTAAAAGAGAGAGCTCAACACACAGGGTGAAAAGAGTAGCTGTAGCAGTGTGCAGTACAACAAAAATATGATGTTTTTTTGAAAATTAAACCATGTAAACCCCATTCTGGTACAACCTCTAAATACAATTATGAACCTGAAAATGAGCATAATATGAGCACTTTAACAGGGAGGGAAATTGATTATTATATAATAATATAATGGACACTATAGGAAATATATCTTATATTAAACTTGTATAGTGTTGTCTGCAGCAGCAAAACAGAAGCGAAAGCTCAGCAGGCAGTGATCTTGATAAAGTTGTAGTCAACATGTCTTACGATAGTGTTTAAAGTAATTAATAAGCTCCAACTTATATACAACTTGACTTAAATGACTCAACCCCTAAAAGCCACATTAGTATAGAGCCATAGGAGTGCCATAAAAAAAGAATAAATCTGTAAAATAATAAGATGAATAAATGTAGAAACATAAAAAGGAATAAATAAAAGGTGAAATAAAACACAAAAGAATAATTATAAGCATTTTCTTTACTTTTCTTATTCTTTTATACAGATGTATTCATTTTTATGGCACTACTATGATCAGAGTACAACACAAGACTGAAGACTTAACAGTTTTCCACTCACAACAAACTGGTAATTACATTATTTCCAGCAGCACTTGAAGACAGCATCAACAACATTAGCGAGTATATTATATGCTTCGCACCTGAATTAAATCACCAAATATTACAACCATAGGAATAGGGATGATAGGATTGCAAGGATGCAAAAGTAAAAAACAAACAGTGTCTGATAACTAGGTCTGAGCAAGGACGAGAAAGGTCTCTGGTTTTCTGTCGGCATTAGAAGAACCAGTGGTGCGGCTAGACGCGTGGCCCGATATAACTCTGGCAACAAATTAACTGCAGTAGTTGTTGAGAGAAAGTGTTAATTACTGGGAGCGCTTTGAGTCTCATAACTCACAATAGGTTCATTAATGTCTACCCCACTCCATTGATTTAGCAATTTAACAGTCAGTGTACACACACACACACACACACACACACACACACAGCTGATCAAAATCAACAGCCATATTTAATGAAAACAGGGACCACTAACTATTTTATGAGACTTCGGTTTAATTTAACTTAACTTAAATTAATGACAAATATATTTTGTGCATTCCTCTTTTTTTAATAAAATAACTGGATGTCTAGAGGGATGATTGGACTTTATTTGGGCAATCAAATATTTGATTACTTGTACGTGTCTATTTCCTGCCACCCAAATACCAAAACTTTAATTTTGCTTGCATATCCTGATTCATGACGCCAGAGTTAGCCCTAGTGGCTGTGCAATTAATCGATTTTGGCTGCTAATGATCACAAAAACAATGTAATCAAGAAAAACTGTTATTATGCACAACACATTTAGCAAGTCAACTCCTATTTTGTCTTGGGTTCTGAAGGGAAATTAAAAAAATGGTGTTTCACCGTTGATTTGTTCAACCGTTTTTTTCACTTCAGTAACTGCAACATCTTTCCAAAAGTCAACGAGTAACTGCGTTAAACAATCGCGATTTCAATACTGACCAAAAGAATTGTGATTATGATTCTTTCTATAAACCAGCGATTATTACATTTGTGAACGCCTGGACTATGTGAACTTTATCTGTAATTACTTAAAACACTACAAGATGGAATATTTGGAGAATAAAGGTCGGGATATTACAGGGGAAATAAACTCAGAATATATTGAAATCTTTTTCTTTTTTTACTACACTACACTACAAACACAGACATTAAATATCAATGTAATTACAAACATTAGGTCTCTTCCCAGAGTTAGTGGAAACCGAGCCATCACCACAGAAGAAGGGTTGTTTCATTATATTTGATCCTGGGATATTATTATTGCTGGGTTATTCCAAAAATATTTTGGTATGCCCACACCAGAAATCAAAGGATGGAAAGAACAAAGACACAGTAGGACAGAAGAACGGAGAGGGGTGAAGGAATGGAAAAGAGGAACAACACAGGAGGGGGGGAGAGAACGGAAGAGAAACTAAATGGCAGACTCTAACGTGCAGCCTGCTACTGTACTGCCTGCAGCTCACCCCGGCAAATAGGACAATTCAGAGGAGCTGCAGGCAGTACAGTGAGCACGAGCGACACTGGAGGTTTTGGGGGAGCCTGCATGCACAAAACTGATGGGAAACTGTTCTGTATGGCTGCTCCCATCCCTGGAACAGGGGCAGGAGAGGGGGAGGAGTAGGGGGGGGGGGGGAGAGGTCCATGAGATGGGAGGCAGCTCAACCAAATGCTCCCCATTAACAACAGTGAGGACGGGAGGGGAAAAATAAGAAAAAGAAAATAATGTTCAGTCAGACAACAGAGGACACGTGGTAAACAGTAAAACAAACTCTGAACCCCTCGCTGCTACACAACACGGGGGTGGTGTAGATGTTGTTGGTGGTGACAGGGGATTAGGGTTGGGTATCATTTGGATTTTTTCCGATACCGGTGATAAAACCATACTTTTAAAAAGATTTATAAAAAATTTAAGAACGGTTGATTTATTGCTACGGTCTAATGTTCAAAATTAAAAGGATATTTTAAAAATAACTTTGAATAGTCTGGCGAGGCGAGTTTCAAGTAAACGAACCGTCTGTGTTGTTTTTCCGACAACAGCAGCAGCAGACTTTTGGACATCCTCTCCAGTGAAATACAGTCACACTTTAACGCTGTTTAACTGTCAGCATTTTTACTGTGTTTAAGCCAGCTGCTAGCTAACGGTAGGCTAACGTTACCTGCTGCCATGTGTAGTTTTAACTAGCGTCACATGCAGCAATGTTTCTGTTGGCTGTAACATCTGTTTCGGAGCATCAGAGGGCAGCGCAGACATTAAAAGTGGCACCAAAATCAGGCACCGAAATTCGCTTTGCTATTTGGTCGTTAAGGCACTGGTGCCGTATCAGCACCAGGTATCAATACCCAACCCTATAGGGCAGGGGTCACCAACGCGGTGCCCGCGGGCACCAGGTAGCCCCCAAGGACCACATGAGTAGCCCTCAGGCCTGTTCTAAAAATGAAAATTGAATATTGATATTATCGGTTACCCACCTTGTTAAGTCATTGTTGATAATTATTGTGAGAAATCATTAACATGACCAGTGTCTTCACATAAATGAGTATCATTAATCATTAATAATCATATATAACTAAAGGCAAACTGAGCAAATTTGTTATTTCAGAAGAGCGTATCAAACTGGTAGCCCTCCGTATGACTCAATACCCATAAAGTAGCTCTCAGTTTCAAAAAGGTTGGTGACCCCTGCTATAGGGGATTAGGACAAAATAAAAAGGAGTTATGATATTGCCATTTGATTGGGTTAATTGAATTTTATAGCATTATATTGAGAGGTGTTTCGAGGCATTTATATCAGTAAGGGTAGACTGAATATTAGAAACACTTCACAGTATAAATCAATAGAATTAAACAGCACCACAAACTACAGCCTCGGAAGTCAAGTACCTTTTATTTATATAGCCCAAAAATCAGGAGGATCTGACCATATCACACCCTCCATCCTTTGCCCCTCTAATTCAGGTGTCAGCAACCTTAGGCATGTGTGTGGTAGCTTAACCATTGTTTAAGAGATTTTTTTTTGGAAAAGTTGAAGTGCCTTCTCATGCGCATGCC
This sequence comes from Perca flavescens, assembly GCF_004354835.1. NCBI lineage: Eukaryota > Metazoa > Chordata > Actinopteri > Perciformes > Percidae > Perca > Perca flavescens. The sequence continues at coordinate 41,359,843 of NC_041331.1, forward strand.
ACATGACCTCTTTCACAACCATTGGGAGGTGCAGTGCCGGTTATTTACAGTAGTTTAATTGACATTTACCGCCATCCGAATTATGCGAAGGCCTTCCCTATTCTGCCTCTGATTGGCTAGTAATGGTTGCCTTCTTTACTGAATGCAGCACAAGTGGGGGGAAATGAAACACTTCCTGTGTGGGTTTGGTCAAAAATGAGTTTAAAAAAATGGCACTTCATATAAAGAAAGGTTGCCAACCCCTGCTCTACACGTACCAGGAAAAAAAAAGGGATCCCTCTCCCAGGACGGACAGACATGCAATGCTAATAAAGTTTGTATGGTTGAAAAAAAAAAATTTGTAATAGTTTATTTTATTAGATACTTAAAACTATTGATTTCAAGCGTAGTTATCAAATCCATAAAGTAATAATTCAGTTCAAGGACGACATAATAATTGATAATTATGTCAATTAAAAGTGAAAAGAATGGAAAGTTGGGTTTTAGATGGAAATTTGCCGCAAGTTAAATTACAGTATATTAAAGAAAATACTGAGATACCTTTGATTTGCTTAAATTTGTAGCATGTGCAGCATCACACACAGAGCAACTTTACTTGCAATTATTAAAAGGTTAAAAGGTTTTTGATCACATTTTGATTACATAAAGGCATTTTTTCATATTAATGAAACTTACTAAGCATGAGCATAGGCGGTGTGTGAGATTTTCTAAGCAGATTAGGTGTGCATTAGGCAAATATGCTTAGATAAAGAAAATAACAACATCTATGTGTGATTTTTATACTATATAAACGACCAGACCCTGCTAGTTCGTCCTGGTTCTTTAGAGGGGATAAACAACTTGAGCCTTTTGAGGTTGTGTCATCCTCCAGCAACAGCCTTACCCTCTCTTTCCTCCTCCATGTGGCTAATGCGGAGGGCCATGACAGTCTTCTCCTCCTTGGCCCGGTCCCTGGCGCTGACTGCCTCAGCTACCATCTCCTGCCACTCCAGCACCTGGCTCTGAGTGTCATCGGCACTGCCTGACTCACTTGCCTAAGACAAGGAGGAGCAGAGAGTTACAGGAGACCAACAATAAGCAGGTAAATGCAGACAAAGGTATGGATGTTAATGAATTCTGACTGATTAAAACTATCCGTTAAAAAACAATATTATTAAAACTGAAATAAAAAAGTAATTAAGAAACTTTTTTTTGCATGATAAGAGAAACAGAGTAGCATGGATGCCAGCCGAACTTAGCCCAACATTTGAGGTCGGGAAGTTTGGTCTGGACCAAAGCTGTTTGGACCAATCTAATTGTCCTAATTAGATTGGCTAATTGTATTCACCAAAGAGCGCTTGGGTTGAATTGTGTCGATTCCTCCATCGCGTCTGTTATAGAAGATATCGACAGCGCATTTATTTTAAAAGAGGAACAGAGAACCGCGATCAAGGAATGTATCGATCGGCAAGATATTTTTCCTGTCCTTCCTACGGGATTCATGCTCCGCTGCTCTGATTGGTTGTAGGTCTATCTGTTGCTCTGATTGGTTGTAGGTCTATCCAATTGAGTGCAGAGGCATTTTCTTTCCTGGTTCGGTTGAAACACACCCCATAATCACAGCCCAATGGAGCAGTATCAGACTCAGATTCTGACTAGAATCTGAGTATGACCACGTCAGGCTAGAAAAATAGGCTATACAATCTATATCTTAAGTGCTAGTAAACTTGCTAGTGTTCACTTTGCACTAGCAAGTTGCATTTAAAGCTATTTTTTTCTTTTGTTGTTGCTCTCTGCTGGACGGTGCTAAGTCAAGTCAAGTCAAGTTCATTTGATCGTCAATTCTCTCAAAATATGTGCCAGACATGCAGAGGAATCGAAAATACGTTTCTCTCTGACCCACGGCGCAATATAGTACATGACACATTCCTCTATAGCGGGTTAAATCGGCCTTCCTACACACAGAGTATGCCAGGCAGACACGCAGCTGACAACCTCACAGGTAGATCCAAGCTCAGACATAAACGCTGTCTGGACTCGTGGCGGACTCGCGCGAGCGGTTCCAGGAAAGTGGCTGCATGAGTCCCTGACAATGCACAGAATATCACGGCAGCACGACCAGAACAAGTCCACAGCTGTCCACAAAACGGGGCAAGTATGTCTGAGCCTCCTGAACGGGTGAACTGGGACTCCGTTGCCTACCTGTAGCTTAACGATCGGTTGGCTATCGGTCAGAAAAAGAACTCTGACCTGAGAGGTGGCCCTCTTGGTGAACTGCTCCAGGTCTGCTTGTAGTGTCCTCTGTTGCTCCTCATATACCACCAGCTTAGCCTCCAGCATTTCTTGCAGAAAACATCAAACACACAATGTTAATTTTGGCATTACAGCTACCAGTGCAAATTTAACTCTAATTCTTCTTTTTTGGGCTTTGTTTTGGCCTGTAATGGATAGGACAGCTAAAGACAGGAGAGAGAGGGGGAATGACATGCAGCAAAGGCCACGGGTCAGAATCAAACCCGGGCCGCTGCGGTAAGGACTGAGCCTTAGTACATAGGGCACATGCTGAACCAGGTGAGCTACCAGGGCGCCCTATTTAACTCAGATATTACTGAATTTAAGATGGTAGGGAATGAAATTTGAAGAAATACGATGTGTTGACACTTGGGGAAAAAGCAGAAGGCACTCAGGTTGGATTTCGGTACCGTTCTTTGCTTTGAGCTCCTCATATTGTTCCACTTTCCAGAGGTTTTCCTCTCTCTCCTCCTCCAGTGCTGTGATACGACTCCGCAGGGCAGTCAGGTCTGGGGGGGCACCTCCAGCCTAAAGGGGACAAAATGAACATCTTTTAAATGGGTCTAATTTAAGTTTTTTTTTTTACACTTTGCAGCCTTGTTTAGAAGAGTTCTTCTTGCTTACTCCTTTTGATTTGTTTTATACTTTTGAGTGGACATTGACACGCTGTAGAAGAATTTCTTGTAATTCCTTTTGGATCAATTAAAAAGAAAAACGTACTTTTGATATCACATTAACATCTATTGGGTGTGCATTTTAATTAAGAGAAAGAAATATCAGGGAATTGCTAGCCTGGAGCATTATAACTATACATTTTTGAAAATTGAATCTAAACATTTTGTCATCGTCTCACATGGCTTTTCTTCAACTCCTCTTCCAACTGTCTGATCCGAGATTTAGACCAGGCTTTCATTTTCAGGAACTTGGCCTCTGATCTGCTCGCTTCGTCCGTTTTTTGCTTTGTTTGGGCTGCAACAAACAAAGAGAAAGTCAGATGGAACTGTGATATTCAAGGCTATAGGAAGGTAAACATGGTTTCTAAAGACATCCCACAGATTTAAATGTACTGCCATTACAATAAATAGGCCTCATTGTTTTACGTGTGCATATTTTACACATGTATAACATTTAATATACCAAAGATCTGGGTGTGTTGTGTCTTGTTGGAGTTAAAAACTTTTGGATAGATGCTGGCTTGAAAACTGAAAATCAGTTGAAACTGCTCTGGGTATTCTGGGTATTTTCTGTTGAATGTCTGCAAAAAGAAAAACGCGCCAATGTGTTGTCAAACATTTTTGACTTCCCTTCGTTACCGTTTTCTGACTTAAAGAAATACATGACCGTCCTAAACCACCATGACATTTCCTCTGTATTTCTTCTGGAAACAGTGAGCCTGAATATTAGGACTTGTATGTCGATAATCCATTCTTTTCCCCTGAATCTATTTTATATATTTATTTATTTTACCAATGATTCAGCTAAATATATTCTGTTTATACGGTACGGCTGACAGCGACTACATCATATCGGTTTCCAGCAAAACAGAGCTAAAGCAGAAAATGCATATTATATTATGCGATACGATACAACTTTACTGTCGGTTTACAGTGAAATTCATTTTGCGTTCTGAACAGCTCCACTCAAAAATAAAAAAAATAAAAAGCGTTAGATAACAACTACACATATAGTACCAAGATGAGAGATTATGTTCTTTACAAATTAAATAAATATCAGACTGACTGATGATGATGTGCATTCTTTTTAGAAAGCAATACATTTTTAAAATATGTCTCATGATATATTGTCTCTTAAAGTGTATTATTCAACTTTTTTTTTTAAAGAGGGAAAAGAAAATCACAATACTCAATACTATCGAATCGCAATACTTCTAGAACTGCAATAAATGACATCCAACTAGGGCTGGGCAATATATCGATATTATATCAATATATGAGGCTAGATTTCGATTTCGTATTTCGAATTTTGGATATCGTAATATCCTGACACGACACAAGTGTCCTGGTTTTAAAGGCTGCATTACAGTACAGTGATGTAATTTTCTGAACACACCAGACTGTTCTAGCTGTTGTATTATTTGCCTTTACCCAAATAGTTATTACATGAACATAACTGGTGATTATTTATCAAAAATCTCACTGTGTGCATATTTTGTGAAAGCACCAATTGTCAACCCTACAATATCGTCAACAATATCAATATCGAGGTATTTGGTCAAAAACATCGGGATATTTGATTTTCTCCATATCGCCCAGCTCTACAACCAACCTTCCAGCTCAGTGATCCTCTGGATGGAGGCTGAATCTGTGGGCATGCTTCCACTTCCTGTGGCCTCCTGACTGGGAGATGGTGCCGCTACCGAGGCCCTCCTCAGCTCCTGCAGCTGCCCCAGGAGATCCTGCTGCGTTTGGGCCATCTGTGCCTGATGCTGCTCAGCCATTCGCTGCACCTCCGCCTGCTGCTTTTCCATCAGGTCGCGAAGTTGCGCTCGCATCACATGCTTCTCTGCCTCCATCTTGGATTCCAGGCTCTCTCGTTCTACTTGTAGTCGACGCAGCCGCTCTGCAAGCTCCTGTAGGGGGGGGAGAAAAGACGATGAACAGGCAGGAATGTAAACGGGGCTGCACAATTAATTCGAAATCGCAGGGGGTGTGCAATATTTGTTAAAGGCAAAATATGTGTCAAACCACCAACCAGTATTGTGGTGCTGCAGAAACAACCAAGCCTACAAATCCTATCCTACAGACTAAAGAAAAAAATCTTTGTTTGGTACAGATCCTCGCAAAAATCACACTATAATCCTTTTTTTATTTTATTATTTGTCAATACTGTGAATCATATCTCAATATCAGTCAAAATAATCGCAATTAAATATTTGTGTTACAATGTAACAAAATATGAAGGGGAAGTGTCATTTGACTTAATAGTTGAAGAGGAATGAAGGAATGCTCTAACACAGGGGTTCTCAACCTTTTGCAAGCTGGGCCCCCCCAAAGCTGGTTCATTGCAGTTGGCTCCCCCCCCCCCCTCCAATTTCTTGGCAAAATGTCTGATAAACATAGCCTCAAATCATCCTTGATTTGTGCACGATTGCGGTATTTCGTTTTGAGTGCAGTCATTTCTGAGATTCTTGCCTCACAAAAATATGCCGACGCGAAAGGGAGGAGAATCTTCCTGCATCAATGCTGCCCAGAATGACGAAAGAGGGCGGGAGGTCAGTGGCGTAACGAGCCAACACCGGGCCCCTATGCAGGATTATCAAGGCGGGCCCGCCCCTACTACAGCATGTGATGACGGCGCAATGTCCACGAGTAGGCTACCATGAATAGGACAGTATAGGATCATAGAGACACATCATATTAGAGATGGGATGACTGACAACATCAGGAGTAGCCTATGCGCACCACAACAACAACAAAAAAAACACTGGTGAATGCGCATCATAACACATGAAAAAACACACAAGGGCAGTCCCTCCACGATTTCACAGCCTTTTTTTGAGATTGTTGCAGCCCAAAATTTTTTACAAAAAAAAAGTTGTTAAAAGTTAAAAATTAAAAGTTGTGGTGTCTTTTGTATGTGTGTTGCAATGAAGTTGCAGAAGACAGTGAAAGTTGTTTTATAGTTCTTTAAAAATAAAAAGGAAACTTGTTTTGGGGAGAATAATAATTATTACTATTAATTAATTACTCTGGGCTGAGATTTCCTAGGAACCTTATCAAAAAGGATCAAATATGAACATATCTGTCACTTACAGTGGCTTGTTGATCTTTACATTGTTAGTTAATGTCCTATCCTGGCCACACACACACGCATTCATACGGTTTGATAAAGGACTTATTGGACTTTAACTTATCATTGCGCTTACAATAACGAGCATAGCTGTCCTCAATTTAGGTCATTGTGTCGTCTCATCTGCGTTTTTTCCTGCATCCACCGTGTGTGATGGTGTGTGTGTGTGTGTGTGTGTGTGTGTGTGTGTGTGTGTGTGTGTGTGTGTGTGTGTGTGTGTGTGCGTCAGTCGCGGGGGAAATGGAGCAGCAGCCCTGCCCGCTGCAGAGAGCAGACAGTATTGAAACAGCAGCCGCTTCAGTGACTATATAATGAAAAAATCGTTCCAGCGTACATTGATGTTAAAATGTACACACGTTGGCAGTAGAGTCTGAAATGTTTTTCGCGGTCTTTCGCTGTACGTTTTGTTGGTAAATGTGAGATGTTCGAGTCACACACACGATCGTCTTCATAACAGAAACAAGGAAATCAATTTGACCCGTTCTCACTCCCGCTTGGTGAGTGGCTGTTCTCTCATTGCTGAAAGGTGCTCAGACGCTGATTGAAATCGAGAGGAGAAGTCGTGTGACGTGCATCAGTGATGAAGTCTGCGAGGCTGGAGAACATCTCGCAGTTCCCTCGACTGATGCGGCCATGCTATAGGTCAAGTTTTTGTGTGAAGGCGTCCACTCTGTCTGCAAGGAGCAAAATCTGAGTTTCTATGAGGAGTGGTGTGTGTCTCCTCTCTGGTCTGACTGCAGGCTGGGACTGCTGCGCGAGGCTACTGAGAGACTGACCGCCTGGGAGGGCTTTTGGACGGGGGAGGGGCTCACGGCAACACCCGCTGCTCGTTGAGCACAGTAGCGGCAGAGCGATGCGTGCTTTTCCGTCTCCAAACACCACAAAAGTCTCCAAAATCACCAGTAAAAGTCGCTAGATTAGTTTTTGACAAAAAAGGTTGCCAGGAGGATGATTTGTTTGTGTGTTATAGTCCAACCACTTGCATTTCAACATGGGGGAAATTGTTTTTCTGAATTTTTTATTATTTTTTTTCTCCCATCCTGTAGCCTACTCGCGCCCCCCCGGGAGAGTGTCCGCGCCCCCCACCGGTTGAGAACCACTACTCTACTATCTAGGGAGATTACTCTCTCTAACTCTGCACCACAAAGGCCGAGCACGTCATCACAAAATGTACACCAAGAGGAAAAGAAGGTTTTAAGTGAAGATTAAGTGAACTGACCTTTATCTGTTGGTCCCTGCCATCCACCTCTCCTTGGAGAACATCGATGACCTGCGTTTTACCCAGCAGCACCTCCTCCTTCTCATGAAGTTTCTGTTTTAGAGCCTTCAAAAGCTGAAAAGGAGACAACCAACACAGAAAACTTTTTATAATTCATGTGTTGCATGGAAACGTGACTTAATGGTAAGGCACTCTTCCGTTGCTTAGAACAGAAGCAAATATTTGATCTTTGTTCACTTGCATACTTACAACAATATCACAAAGACAATACATACGATTCTGTGAACTAACAGACGTGAAGTGTTTCCTCACTGATTCATTTAGATTTTCAGAGCGTTGTCACTACCTGCTCTAAGTCTGCGCTGGCGTCAGACTTCGCTGCTAGCTTGAAGAGCTCCTGTTCGTGCATCTGGTTAATCTCTAGCAGCTGGTTATCTTTCTGAATAATGATGTCTTTGAATGTCTGGATCTAAAAAAACAAACACAGGGCACAACATCAGACATACGATAGCAGCACTTCTCATAACAAACAGACAACTAGAGCTGCAAAGATGAATCCATTAGTTGTCAACTATTAAATGAATCAGCATTGACTTTGATAATGGATTAATCAAGTCAATTTGAGTCATTTTTTGTAAAAAAAACAAACAAAACTGCTTTGATGTCAGCTTGCTAAATGTGAATATTGTTCTAGTTTCTTCTCTCCTCTGTGACAGTAAACTGAATATCTTTGAGTTGTGGACAAAACGAGACATTTGAGGATGACATCTTGGGTTTTAGGAAACACTGATCCACATTTTTCACCATTTTCTGACATTATAGAGACCAAACAACTCATCCAGAAAATAATCAACAGATTAATCAACAACGAAAATAATCGTTAGTTGCAGCCATATTAACTATACTCTAACGGGATAAATTCAGCAGCAGAACAACAGAGTCTGAATTCCTCTATTTAAAGAAATATCGTTTTTATTTACTCTTTACTTCCGCATTAACTGTTTATGAAACTCAACACTTCCTGCACAGATGTTTCAGATTAAAAGCCTTCCAGTGGTTAAAGGGAATAGCTATTTAAGAATGTACTGTATGTACTGTGTTGTAGGGCTGTCACTTTTCATTTCAACACAAGCGTCACTGCTTAACAATGTTCCTGTGCAACCAGGCAGATACAGCATATGCCCGAGTAGAAGCTGAGTGAAACGTACGTTCTGTTTGTACATGGTCTCCTTTTGAATGTACTGCTCCTTCTCTGTGGCCACCAGCTCTTTGAGGCTGTCTGTCTGCTCCTGCAGCAAACTGTAGCGCTCCTCCGCATCTCCCACCTTCTTGGTCAGGCTTTGCACCAGCAGCTGCAGCTCCTGCATTGCTCCACTGTCCTCTGTCACCTGAGGAGGTGAAGCATAGATGAACACGCAAGTTTGCCATAAACATCCATTACTGCTATTTTGGGTTGAATTTAAAATGAATGACAGCCGGGGAATACTGTAAACCCAAGATGTGAAAACGTTGAAAAGATGATGTTCTTGAGAGGTGTATGACCTTTTGTTGTGGTGCAGGTGGGATGGGCTGATCTCCTGCCAGTGCTGTTTGCAGGTGAACAATATACGCTTCTTTTTCCGCCAGCTTCCTGTCCCTCTCTGTCAGCATGGTGTCCATTTCCTCGCCCCGCTGCCGTTGTAACTCAACCTCCTTTCTCTAGAAGAAAAAGGCAAATTGAAAAGTAGAATAACAATCAAAATGCTGCTATTTTGCAGTGCGAGATATAAAAAAAAAAGTCATCCCAAGTTCTTCATTTCATATTTATGTTAAATATGTTTGCTTATGTACTGTATGCACCAACCACCAAAGCAAACTCCTCTATTTAAAAGGCAGAACAGCTTTGAGACATGATTAAAAGAACTAAGAGTTGGAGCAGATCTCAAGTTTCCTGGGAGTTTGTTTCAGATATGTGGTGCATCTCTCACACACACACACACACACACACACACACACACACACACACACACACACACACACACACACACACACACACACACACACACACACACACACACACACACACACACGTCAACTATAACAAGTCACAAGAGATTGGACTGAACTAACAAGAAAGGAAGTTGGAAAGTCTATTCTAATTGGTCCTTTTGGGCTTAACTTGTTTTAATCCATAACAAACTATTTATAATAATATTCCACCCATCACTCTGCAGTCCTTCTTTGTGATCCTCAAGCGAAACAACGTCACCTATACATGAGCCAATGAGGCGAACAAATCCATCTCAATTTGCTGTACATGAAGATACCTCACCTTGTTTTCCAGCTCCTCCTGTCTTTGTGCAAGCTGCTGTTCTAGTTCCTCCACCTTTTTCTTTAGCAAGACAATCTTGCCCCGACTGGCCTGCTCTCCTCCTCCTTCTGAAGACCCCTAGAGAGGAAACAGAAAGACAACGATAAAATAATCACGCACACATTGAACTACATTTGACAGAAGACCAGAAACATATTAGCCATAATAACTTCATAAGTCAACTGCACATGTTTTAAAGTGACTTTGGTAGCCTTTGTGCCACCTAGTGGTAAAAAAACAAAAAACATTTACTGCTCAATGAATGGACTCCAGACTAGGGCTGCTCGATTATGGGAAGAAAATCATAATCATGATTATTTTGATCATTCTGAAATCACGGTAATTTAACACGATTACTCACTAACTTTTGGAAAGATGTTGCATTTATTGAATTTAAAAAAAACAGTGAAACTGTTAAACAAATCAACAGTGAAAACACCTTAAACTGGGAAATTTCCCTTCATACATTTCCCGTTTTAACTTTTTTTTTTTCATTCAGAATACGCAAGACAAAATAAGAATATAACTGCAAAACGTAATGTGAAAAATAATAGTTTTTCTGGAATACTTATTTTTTGTGATCGGCCGGGGCAGAAATTGTAATCACGATTAAAAATTTGATTAATTGCACAGCCCTACTCAACCAGAACCAAGATACATGATCAAACCACTCCTGTTTTAGGCTCCTTACTCTGGCTCCCAGTATGAATAGATTGTGAGATTTTACTGATCATTTTTAAGGTTCTTCATGTCCTCGCACCCTGCTATAAATCTGACATCCTAGTACCGTACACGCTGGTACGTACTGTACTTCCTTGGGCAGAGGTCTCTTCCATGTGTCTTCTCTTTGTGTGTGTGTGTGTGTGTGTGTGTGTGTGTGTGTGTGTGTGTGTGTGTGTGTGTGTGTGTGTGTGTGTGTGTGTGTGTGTGTGTGCGCCATATACCTTTTTGCTGTGCGTTGGCGTGCCCTGACCTCCCTGTTGTTTCTTCAGCTCCTCCAGCTGTGAGTTGAGAGAGGTCACCTTGGCCTTGTTCTGAAGACGCAGCTTCGACAGTTTGGACTCGCATGTCTCCTTCTCCACCTGAGTCACACAGACAATTTGTTCTTCACCTCAAGTTTCATGTAACATACGTCAAGTGCGTAGTTCCCCTGTCAGCTGCAGCAAGTTGCACGTGCAGAAGCAGTCCTTAATAAAACAATTGAGGAGATGCTGCCAAAAAGTGGATGGGTGAATAGTAATGTAATCTGCAGAGGAGTGGATTTTCCTGGTTGCACTCAGTGTTTCCCCTATAGTTGTACAGGCCTAATGAAATTTTTATTCAAAAGATAACGGCAAATATCCATTGGGTTTTCACCTATATTCATTCTGCAGCGGGAGACACCATAAACTTCAGCGATGCACCAAGAGTGTTACCTAAATTGCTAAAGTCAGTTGAAACGTTGTCAGTAGCCTAACGGTTACAAACAGGCTCTGTAGTGAACGACACGCTAACATGCTGACAGATTTGGTGGTTTTAGCTGAGCTGGACCAGAGAATATTCGGTTAAAACTGATCTGTGATGCTGTTTCGCCGTCGCTGTTCTCCATGAAGTTTGCTGGAAGGGAGGAAATGTTGCTTTATATGTGGAGCGAACACTGCACCAGACTCCATTTAAAAAAATCAAGATGTGCGATGGGTCCAAAGTAACTGATACATATTTAAAAAAACTTTAAAGTGCTCATATTATGCTCATTTTCAGGTTCATAATTGTATTTTGAGGTTGCACCAGAATAGGTTTACATTTCGTTTACATTTACCATATTTTTGTTGTACTGCACATTGCTGCAGCTCCTCTTTTCACCCTGTGTGTTGAGCTCTCTGTTTTAGCTACAGAGTGAGACATCTCACTTCTGTTCCATCTTTGCTGAGCCACTGAGTGACATGCTCAGTACCTAGGTAAGGACTACTAGCCAGTCAGAAGCAGAGTATGAGGGCGTGCCATGCTAGCAGCTAGGTGAGCATTATAACGTGTGTTACAAAGTGACCACGTTTGTCTCTGAAGTAAAGGCTGGACTACAGTAGAGCTGTTTGGAGCAGTTGGTGAACAGTGTTTTCTGTTGGGAGATTGTAAGTCCCTTTGGGGTGGACTTTGTAAACATATAACATGCACAAAAAGAAATATAACACAATAAAGGTAAGGGAAAAGCCGATAAGCATATTATGAGCACTTTAAAGTGTTCAGCAGCAGTGGTATCAGCACCACCTACACACCCAACCACCCTCCTCTTTCTCCAACCGACCCACCAGACTAAAGCAATCAACCTAGGGGGAAACACTGGCACTCTTGTAAGGTAGCTTCTTCACCAAACATTTTACTGTATCATTGCTAAACTCTAATCTCACATTCCTGTCTTCACTATAACGTAGTAGACTTTGAGCTGGCAGTTTAATAGTTAACTAGGGTTTTTTTTAACTGAATGATCTCAGTCAGTGACTAGCTGAATCATGAGATTCAATCATTCATGTGACCAACTGTGCGTGGCTCAGGCAGATACAAATCCCTCTCAGATAGGCCCCAGAACATGCACTGTAACATTCAGTACTAGGAAAATTACATTTAAATATACATTCATGTCATAACACATGGAATTTTCTATCCGTGTGACTTTTTGTTACAAGATAATGTCTGTTTTGATGCTAATAAGTTGTAATAAATTTGTTTGTTCTCATCAAAACTAGAAGAGGCCCGTGTTAATGTTCTTTTTCATGTGTTATTAAATTTTAAAAAATGGGATATCAGTATTGTACATACACAGTGACTGAAGTAAAGAGAGGTTTTCAACCAAAAATCCACAAGAACCGCTGTGCTTGGCTTCAGTGTAGTTCATCTGTAGTTCATTCACGCTAATATTTTGAAAACTAGGCTCATAAAGAATTCACTTTCATTTAGATAATATGCAACCTGTTAGGGCTGCACCCGGATATTCTGAGATTTGTTTCGTTGTGCAAGATTAAAATTTTCAATTTTGGGATTCAGATATTATTTAGTTTTTACTTCAAATACTGTAGAATAACAGAATTAGGGCTGGGACGATGTGTCGACGCGTAGAAATCTAAAAATAACATGGTTGCCTCCAGCAACAGCGCAAGTATGGATTCCTCGCAAGTTCAACAACACGTTGAGAAAAAGGCTCGCACACGGTCTTCTAACGTGTGGGAGTATTTTACTCTTAATGCCAACAACAACGTGGTTGTCTGTAGACTTTGTAAAATGATCCCGGAGTCAGGATAACAGCAGCAAAACACTGCAAGTTCTGCTCACCTATGCCTCTCCAGCTTCTCCAGTAGCTCTAGGTAAATGTCCTGCACTGACTTGAGTGGGAGGTAAGGGTCTTCGATAATTGCGCGTCCAGGCCAGATTGTTTCAGATATCTCACAAGTCCTTTATAACGTCAGTTATAATGGCCAACGTATTAAAAAAATTGTCTGGTTAAAATCGGGCTTGGGCTCGTAATTCCTGTAAAAGGAGAGAGAAATTGTTTTTTTTCTGTTTTTTTTATTATCAGTTTACTTTAAGTCTTTATTTTTATATTCCTCCTGAAAGTGACTTTATTTTGTGGCTGACTGATAGCCTACATCTGGCTTCAGGTTGCACTACAAATTCATTTTACTCAAACAGTGCAGCGTTAAACTATTTTAATACAAAGAGATTTGAATTGAATATTAATAATTGAGCAATGGAAAAATAATCGCTAAGTGAAAAATTAATCGTTAGATTAATCGAAAAATGTATCGTTAGATTAATCGAAAAATGTATCGTTAGATTAGTCGACTAATCGAAAAAATAATCGCTAGATTAATTGTTTAAAAAAATAATCGTTTGTGACAGCCCTAAACAGAGTCCATCCATCTTCGGCCACGCAGGGGCAGCAGCTCCAGCAGAATCCCTAAAAGTGAATACCTGAAAGAAACGTGTCACAGTGCAGTGTTTCCATTTCAGGTTAGTGTGAGTCTTGACTGCGTTTTGCTGTGCAACATGTGTAAAATGACACTGGCCTATTCAACAGTGATCATAATAGAGGAGTTTCCTTTCAGCTGGTGATTACTTATTAATTAGCGCACCTCTTTACTAGAGACAGAAGACAGGGGAGAAACTGTCCTCACCTTAAGTTGGTCATCTTTGGAGCGAAGTGCTGCATCTTTCTCCCGGATCATCTCCTTCAGCTGAGTGACAAGCAGCTCGGTTTGGGTGAGCCGCTCCGACGTTTCTTCTGCAGTAACTTCTCCACCAACACCACCACCACCAGCAGCAGCACGGGGAGAGCCTGGACCCTGGGGGGAGAGACGGGGGAGACGGTGGGCTAGTGACAAAATAACCGTACAGTATTTGGTTTTAAATGCTGCACCGAATGCACACAATGTGTTGGAATGAGTACACCGGTGTTTGTTTGCAACAACATTTTAGAGAGCAATATCTGAGCAATTTCATCTGGAGTTGATCTGGAGTACACTGCCAGCTTTAGAGAGTGTGTATTTAAGTGTGTGTGTGAGATTGAAGAGCACAGGGACGGAGAACCAGAAGACAACAGAACATTTTAAAAACAGGTATTCTGACTGAAAGAGGATCTGAAATGGGGCAATAGGGATGCACTGTTCCCCCTATTTCTTTTTCAGTACATAAATATTCATATCCAATATCAAGTGCTTATCCAAATGCAAGTTATCTTTTTATTTTATTTAAAATAATTTAGGGCTGCTCCCTCTTAGTCGATTAGTCGACTAATCGGTCGTTTTGGTCTTAGTCAACTTAGATTTATTTAGTCGATTAGTCATGTTTGATGCTTTTTTCATGCTGAATGACTTATTTCCAAGAAACGTACGAGCACATCTCTGGTAAACACAAGAATTAAAGTGGTGCTTTTGCACGACTCTTTGCGGAGAAACTCAGATCTGTCGATTAAATCAAATAATCAATTAGTCAATACAATTGAATGAGCGTTAGTCGACTAAGAATTTCTTCAATCGAGCATAGCCCTAAAATAATTATATCTCACTGTGTCAAACCCGATTGGGATTATTCCCTATGTGTAAGGCCGTGGTTCCTAAACTGTGGGGGTGCGGTGATTAAATAATGCATGGTTGCACTGCTAGTACAAGTTTGTGAAAAGATTGCTAGGTGAACGTAAAGCAGACGTTGAAGCTACACCAAACGCCACAACTACCCAAACAAAGGCAGGAAAGTACGTAGCGGTGACGACAATTCGATCTAAGGAGCCTGATTGGACAGCCAGACTCCCAGTCGAAGTCGAGCATTGTGTCTCGTTGACCATCCCGTCACGGAGAAAATCTGATCTAAATTCAACTTAACGGGGATTTATTGGCATAGGTAACAGACGTTTACATTGCAAAGGCAAGTGTGGCATAAAACAAACATGAAAATATTTTTTATCTACAAATGGGGGGTGTAGCAGCCACATATTTTATGTTGTTTATGGTCTCATTTATATTATTTGTTGATTATTGTGTTATGCACTGATATTGCAGGTGGTGGGCGTTTTCATCGCGGTTTGAGCGGAAGTGATAACATATTTGTTTGCTTCACCTTGTTCACCTGGCGGTTTTTTGGACTTTGACAGAGGGGGGGGGTAGCCCGGGAGTGAACACTTTCTATTGACCGCCGCACTAACGCACTTATTTCGACTCACAAAGGAACTTTACATTTGGTAACTGCAGTGCTGGTTGTATTTTACGTGTGGAGGAATAAATAACTGCAATACAATCTCGAGCTTGTCACAGTGTGTTTATGCCTCTCTCAGTGTTCAGTCCCTCGCGGCAGCACTTTGTCAGACTGTTTACAGACGCAACAGGGGTCAATGCAGAAGGAAATTTTATCAATCATTGTATTCCTAGCAAGATCAAATATAGAGATAACCTTATTAGGCAGTAGAGCAAATAGGAAGGGGGTGAAGAGCAGTGATCCTCCCTCACAGGAAGTGTGAGCTTTGGTTTTCTGAGTCAAAGCCCTGTGCTCAGCAGTCTACCTAATTCCAGTCGATCTGCACATGAAACAGACTGCAGAGCTTTCGCTGGGTTTGCTTTGAGCCCATTACATTGCTAGTAATAGTAAAGCAGCACAAGGTAACATGAAATGAGTCACGAAAATGGCTGCTGTCTGAGAGATGTTAACATTACTGGATAAAATCAATGATCACTCTGTAGCATGTTTTTAATTTTACTCTAGAAAAATTAATAGGCGATCAAGGTGTAGAAACGGTCCTACAAATGTATAAATATAGCAACATTTTGTTTGATTTCAGACATATTCTTGGGTTTTCTCTTCAGTGACCTCAGGTCTGAAATTATTACATCCAGTATTTTTTTTATTTTTTTTTAAACGTTTCAATGGAAACAAGCTGTGAGACACAAATAATTACATGTGATCGTTGTGTAGACACAGATTACAATTCAATGTGATCATTCAAGTAATGAAAAATAAGCATATATGTACTTACTACAGAGCCAGGCTCTCCCTCTTCACCGGAAAGCCATTTCAGCATAGTTTCAGTTTAGACCTGACACACACACACACACACACACACACACACACACACACACACACACACACACACACACACTAAATAAATGATTTAGAGTCCAGAAAAGTGTCCATTTTATCCCTGATGTGTCAGTTTTCGCTTCTCTGGTTTCTAAGCGCTTAGTGTTTTTGGGGGGGGGGGTTGATGGTGGTGGTTTTGGGGTCCTCCCTAGAGAAAATGTTAAGTTTTAAATAAAAAATTTTGTTTTGCTATTTCACATTATTTTTAACCTTTATTATTACCATATCCGTGTCTAAATCGACAAAATCATAAGATTGACAGTCTACTAAGAATTTCGGTAACACTTTACTTGAAGGTATCTACATAAGAGTGACATGACACTGTCATGACACATGAACCCTAACTCTAACCCTAACCTGTCATGACAAAAACACTTAAAGTGGCCATATTATGAAAAAAAATCACTTTTTCTGGGATTTGGGGTGTTATTTTGTGTCTCTGGTGCTTCCACACGCATACAAACTTGGAAAACAATCATCCATGCTGTTTTTGAGTGAGATACGGTTTCTAAATGTATCCGGCCTTCAGTCTCCGGGTGAGCTGGTCAAAATCTGCACGGCTTTCTACGTCATCGGCCGAAACATTTGGTGTGTGCTAACCACTTTAGCTAATACCACATCAGCTAGCTGTAGCCGGGAGACTTCTTTTAAACGAGGACGCACTTCCAACTTTGCGTTGAATACCTGCAGACGAGGGACATTTAAGTAATTCTATACAATTTATTTTGTAGTTTAGGGTGAACTCGTGTGTGTTGTAGCAGTGTTTTGCCATTGAGAACGAGGTGGCTAACCGCTAGCTTCTAGCTAGTAGCCCAGTACCTAGCTACTGCGCATGTGCGACTCCCAACAAAGATGGGATAGAAGAGAGATGTCTCACTCTGTAGCTAAAACAGAGAGCTCAACACAGGGTGAAAAGAGGAGCTGCAGCAATGTGCAGTACAACAAAAATATGGTGTTTATGGAAAAATAAACCATGTAAACCTATTCTGATATAACCTCTAAATACAATTACAAACCTGAAAATGAGCAAATTATGGGCGCTTTAATGACAGAAGCGTTATGTCATAAACGTTTATGACTGTTTATAATGTTTATGACACGTTCATGACAGTGTCATGTCACTCTTATGTAGATACCTTCGAGTAAAGTGTAACCAGAATTTCTTTAGTCTTGTACAGCCCTAATATAACACAGGGGCTGTTTGAACCTCCAAAGAACACTAATACTGTCTAAATTAATGAGCAGGTCATCCCTTGTAGAGTTGCTTGCAGGCAATACAAGACTACTCTCGTTCTCTCTCGCTCACCGTCTCCCTATCTTAAAATATTTAAAAGCATCCTTTCAGGTCAATACATCGGCCAACCTCACCAGCAAGCCCTCAGAGGTAGGCCTAGTGATTCACGTGATTGTTGGGATGTAGGCCAATCACAGAATCAAACATATTCATAAAGCCTCTCTCACTTTACAGTTGGTTGCAGGCTCCATTTTCGCGGCAGAAGGGCACAGCCTTGTTTAAAACCAGACTGACAGGTGTGGCTCTTGGTACGTGTTGTAGCTAGAACTACAAACACCTAGAAGAGTAAAGAGGCCACGGATTCAAGGCCTGGTTTGACGTGGAGTACACGGACAGGCTGCACGGTTAGCTAAATTCATTCAGCTTGCTGAACAGTCCAACCCCCGACGTGACGCAGGGGGAAAATCAGGTCAAACTGGTCCTCTCACGCATACCACAGTGGGATAAACTATCCTCAATGCTAACTGTGGCTATGTGGTGTGTTTCTTGAAATCCCTGATCCATCGAACTTTATGCAATTTATGTTATTTACACAAACGCAAAATTAAGTTGTTATTTTGGGATGAGCACTAGGCAAAAATTAGCAGGTGCACAATCCGATGCAGAACAGTCCCTGATTGTGCTGTTAAGGTTTAGAGGACTGCACTGGGATGGACAGATTCATGTTAAAGATACTGCAGACAGACAGGCAACTGTGCTTCTCTGGAGGTCCATTATTTAGCTGGAGATAATCGCAGTTTTCAAGAAACCTAAAACGCAGAAAGCAAATAAAGTAGTGCTGACTGAGCTGAGGAAAAATCCCCATTTAAAACACTATATTGTTAACAGTGTAGCGTCACTAAAAGTTGTCCGTGGGAAGCCAAGGTTTTGACATTAGCTAAGTTACTAGCTAGCTTGCATCTCCAAATGCTATGCAAGCAGACTAACCAGCGACTCATTTGAACTGCTAAAGCTTCAAACTTGTACCAGAAGAGAAGGCCTCGGGGGTTTGGGGGGTGGGCGTCGGCAACTCGAGCAGTTATGTGAACAAATACCGGTTATAGCTAACGTTAATCCAGCTAGCTAACTTTATCTTGCTACATGCTAACTTCGCTAGCATCGGACTGCATCTCTTGACTATCCACTTGATGAATTAGCTCAGTCAAGCAACTCGAACCCGTTAAATGTTACTTTGAAGTGCTTACCGGATTCACAGCTTCATGAAGAATCCACGTGAAACCTTACAACGTCGACAAAATCTCGTAAAATTACATTTTATTCCACTTAGCGACGATGGGACAGAGATATGCATTGGTCACGTTTGTCAACAGACAACTGGGAGGGAGCTGCGCATGCGCACTTCTGTCATAGTGACAGGTCCCTGGAGGAGGATACCCATCGATGGAAATGTTTAATAATTAACATCGGCTACAAAAAAGATTTCATAAAAGCCATGGATGTGTCTGGACCTGTTAAAGCCATGCAGACGTTAAGTCCGTTATTGGCTCATTTTATTCTTTTTCTGTGTGTGTGTGTGTGTGTGTGTGTGTGTGTGTGTGTGTGTGTGTGTGTGTTCTCCCATCAAAGAGAAAACAAACACCAAGATCATCACTTACCTCTCATTTCCATCTTCGTTTAAACAGCCTTGTGCGGATCACTTTTTTTAATCTATTTTATGTTTCATGCACAAACATTTCAGTGAAGCTGTCGTTGGAAATGAACTGTTAACTTCTTTGGAAAACAAAGAAGTTGAAATATAGGAATAAAATAGAATAGAGGCAATATAAAAGTAAATTAAATTAAATATAAAATAACAATAATAATAGGCCTACACTTTATTTATATAGCACCTTTCAAAACACAGATACAAAGCGCTTTACAATAAAAAACACAAAACTTTTAAAATTAAAATTAACTACCTGCCTGAAATATATGAAGGGCAAAAGAAAAGAAAACAATAAAATAATAAGGCAGCGCAGATGAAATCAGGATATCCTTTCCGATAAAAGTTTGGAAAGGATATCCTGAAGAAGAGAAGAGGAAAACAGCCTTATTTCTCAACTGTGGCAGACTAGTCAACAGTTGTGATAAATGAATAAACTAGCAAAGACAGGATGAAATAAATATTTAACTCTGATGTGCAGCTGTAAACAGGTAGTAGAAGTAGTTATGAAGACTCACAGTGTAACAAACCAGTTTAATTTAATTTCAAATATGAATTATGCTATATACAGTATCCATTGTAAATGTCCCACAATGTAGACTAACATTTAATAAGTGTTCACTTACAAGGTTGTTGTTATTGTATCTTTGTAAACATTCATTAAAGAGAAGACCAGCCAGAGAAATTTCATGATTGACCTATGACCCCCACAGAGCACAATGGGTTCAATGAAGATCACACACAGTTAGTCTATACATAGTATTCAATGACATCATTCAAAGGGGGCGTCGGCCATATTGTATGGACTAACCTCAGTTAACCGCATTTAAGTTCGGTAGGTTATTATGGAACCCACGCAACTTCCTGGCAAGACCCGCCCTTCAACAGCATTCACACACTACTATTGGCCGGGCGTAGGTAAGGTAACGTAACCCGATTTGTTCAGGTTCTATCCCCTGACCAATCGGCCAGTGTTGGGGAGTAACGGAATACATGTAACGGCGTTACGTATTCAGAATACAAATTATGAGTAACTTTATTCCGTTAAAGTTAAAATTTAAATAGTTGGTATTTAGAATACAGTTACATTGTTAAAATCAATGGATTACATGACGATACTTCTCTGTTTCACGAGTTTATTCACTCTGAATAAATTAAGGCAACTTAATGCATTTTCCAGAAGCCCCAATATGAAATAGAAAAAAATAGCTATTTGCGTGATCAGTCACAATGTAGTCGGAACCGGCACGACAGAGCCAGGGCAGCAATAAGTTTCTATCTTGGAAATTCA
Organism: Perca flavescens; assembly: GCF_004354835.1. NCBI lineage: Eukaryota > Metazoa > Chordata > Actinopteri > Perciformes > Percidae > Perca > Perca flavescens. The sequence goes on from NC_041331.1 coordinate 41,380,317, forward strand.
AACAGCATTTCACATTAAAGAAGGAACAGGGAGAATGAAATACAGCTAACTGTGCCGTGCAGCCTCTGCTTGCCAGCAACCAGCCTCCTTTCAGCTCCACATTACTCCACCTCCAACCTGAAGGAGCATCTTAAAGTAAGTTATTTTTTTAATTAGCCAAGGGTAGTCATCTGCTGTAGTTTTACTGGTCACCTTGCTATTTTAACATTGACGTGCGACTTTACATTCTCCTAGGTGCTGATTTACTAGCTCCAGAGCCGTTTAAAGACTGACTAGCCCCGTTTGACATGCTAACTAACGTTAGCTAAAATTAGCTTTGTGGTAGCTTAGACCGCGGTTAGATTTTTGTAGTAGGCTATGCAGTTCAGGACTACCAATACAATAATCTATCTGCTTGTTCAGGTACACATTCAGCTAGTTGGAATAAAAAGAACACACCATTATAGGCCTGTTTAGTAAGCTCGATGTGATAGTCGCATTCCTCCACTTATAAAACGCAATTCAATGTGGAAGTAATCCTGAAGTAATCCAAGTATTCAGAATACATTACTCAGATTGAGTAACGTAACGGAATACGTTACAAATTACATTTGTGGGCATGTATTCTGTATTCTGTAACGAAATACGTTTTGAAAGTATCCTTCCCAACACTGCAATCGGCTATCCTAACCTTAACCACTTGAGGTGAAATGCCTAACCCCAACCAATCAAGCTGCTTTGTAGGGCAGGACTTGCCTAGAAGTTACGTGGGATCCATCATAACGCGTATCCACGACGTTGCACTTCCCGGATTGCTCCGGTGCCGCCAGAAATTCCAGGATGGCTTTTTCCCTGGAGGCAGCTGGAGGGCCTTTGGGGCAACTAGTCCACCTAAAGCCTGTCTGAAGTTTCTAAAATCCATCGCTTGAGTTCACCTGGCAATAAGTAAAGACTTCAGAGAGCTACTGTGCCTGGCCAAGAAATATTCCAACACACACGTTTCCTTAAAATCACAACATATCATTTTTACACTTTAGTTTTTGTACAGAATAAAGATACAACATGTTAGTCAGTGAGCTTAAGAAAGTGTTAATAGGTGAATTTATGACCTTTGGACAGAGCCAGGCTAGCTATTTCCCCCTGCTTCCAGTCTCTATGCTAAGCTAACCTAAACGTATTGTCTCCTGGCTGCATTAGCATACAGAGAGTGGTGTTGATCTTCTTATCTTCCTGTCATCAAGAAAGTGAATAATCTTAAATCCTCTAATGTAGAAGTGCTTCTTTAATATGATGGCTTAACTGCAGGTCATTTAATTGAAACAAGCTTTTAGTATTGCCTTCTTGTGGCAGGTGGGATTCTGAATGCGTAACACAACATTACGCAATACAATTTGTTGAAAACAAATTAAAAACCAATATCACGTATTAGACACTAGTAGTAGCCTACAGAGCAAATCTTCATGTAGAAAAACTGGAAACCATTTGACCAATGTATAAAAAAAAAATCCGCCAGATGTCCCTCTTTTTGGCCGGATGTCCGTCCCCTTCCTCTTCCTTTGTGTTGGCGTTCTAAAGTCCCGTGGCTTCATGAGGACAATGGTTAACAGCTCCTCAGAGCTCTGCAGGGTAAATCCAGACAGCTAGCTAGACTATCTGTGAACCTGGGGTTTTTGGGAAGCCTCAAAGTCTGTGGAAGCTCAAGGAAGTTGATCCCGGTTTGCCCGGTTGGTAATCCAGCAGTGGTGCAACGATGGGAATGGCCATGATGGATTTGATTTGATTTGATTTAATTGTATCAAGAATGCCTTACACATGAGAAAAAAGAGACATCAAATACAATCGACAATAAAAACACAATAAAGTCCAGGAGTTATTTCCATTGTGGTCCTCCACCTGGATGGATGTATTCTGTGTGCAGTCCAGTTTTATTGCCATGGTTGAATGGTTGAAACTTGTAATCGTGAATCAGGAGCCAAATTAGAAATGTTTTCCTATATATATATAATCGCGTCAATATTGTATTCCCTCTCTGACAGTGAGGAATGCAATCAACTTTGATGCTCAGATCATTCAATCATAACACAAGACAAAGGTTAGTTTGTAACATCTATGGGAAGATGTTCTTTCTCTTTATACCTTGGCTCCCCCTCTGGTCAGTGTTGTTTCTTTAAGTTGGTGTGTTGCCTGCCTTTGTTTTTAACCAGCCAGGGGTGATGACATCCAGGTGGGCAACCACGCCTTTGCATATGCAATCAGGTCAAGATACATTCAGTCAAAGGTTACAGTGAAAAAGCATGATCAGATACAAGGAAACCTAATAACGTGCATCTGGTCAAATGGGATTTCATTCAAATGTTATACAGCACGATCAAAGACAACTTCCCTTCCAAGATATTTAAAAATTAATTTTAAGTGTTACGCCTGCTGGTGCGTTACACAAACACTGACAACTCAACTCTCCTTTAAGTCGACCCTACAGGACCTTTTACTGTATGGATTGAGCCTGTCTTCTTAATCTTAGCCTTTAAGGCTCTTTGCCTTACAGGATGATATCTATTGGCTTCACAAACTCCCGCCCCCACCCCTCACAAACACATCGCAGACTTTTCAATATGTCTGTACAGTATGTTCAACTGCAAAACCATATGAGTTGGATAACAATAATAAACAGACATGATGTTTTAAGTAAGTCTTTGCAAGTTGATTTTCACACTACAGAAAAACAAATGAAGCCAGTGTTCTCATGGAAGATAGGAAAACGAAATATGGGTGGCATTCATTTCAATGAACATGCAAAAAAAAAAGTGTGTCTGTGTCTCATTAGTGTCTCTGCAAAGCCAAAGGGTATTATACTAAAAGAGCCTTAAAGGCTAAGCCTAAGTCAGGCTAAAACCATACAGAAAAAGCTCCCATAGGCCTCCAGTAGGTGACTAAAGACCTGTGCTGGCAAACACTGAGGGTTTGTTTGTATTCTTGTGAGCAATGCATAATAGCTGCTAGTCAAGCTAATGTAGGAATTAGCACTCTAAAACACTACAAAATGCTTTTGGCAACAAAAGTAATCAATCAATTGTATTTGTCACATGAAATCGTACAAGATTCTGTACAATTGCAGTGAAATGTTATTCCATCAGATCCTTTTAACTTGTACATGATTCATCATAATGTAGAATTTGGGCGTACAGAATAAGAGTCACACGGTTGAACGGCGCCTGCACTCCAGGATCCAGCCAAATCTCGATAAGGGGCCCCACGGCTCCCGTCTGTTTCTATAGAAGTGTATGAGACAATGAGCCTACTTCTCACTTGATTTAATAACTTGGTAAACATTACCCTAACAAGGTGGCGACGGTCAAAATGCAAACTCAAGGCTTCAAAACGGCAGTCCACAAACCAATGGGTGACGTCACAGATGCTACGTCCATTATTTTGACGGCGTATGGTGGGAGTGGCAGTCCTTCTGGCACTACACGCAGGTCTTGGGGGTTGCTGGTCTTTCAGATTGGCTTCTTGCAATTCTGCAGGCCCTCTTCCCGTCACACTGAAGCAGCTGTTGTTCTAAAGGCCCGGACACACATAGAGCTGATAATCGGCCGGTGAACAGTCTGTGGTCAGGTCGGTGACTCGAGTCTGTTCGGTGTGCTCCGTGGCATCGTCCGTCCGAGGGGCTGTCGTGCATCATTTTGGCCGATTTGACATGTATAATCGGCGAGGCGGGCAAGGCCGGCAGTTGGACTCAAATGACCCATCTGATTGGTGGAGAGCTAACCAGGAAACAGGGAGCGGAATGAGTGTGACTAGAGTCTCTCAAGATCTGACGAAAATCATTGACAAAAACATGTCTTCAATTACGCAATACAATTTGTTGAAAACAAATTAAAAACCAATATCACGTATTAGAAAATGAGCACTAGTTACATGTTGCTACAGTAGTCTACAGAGCAAATCTTCATGTAGAAAAACTGGAAACCATTTGACCAATGTATAAAAAAGGAGACATAGGGGAGCTTCTACAGAGGGATAATGCAGCACAGGATACCTGAAATTAAAATAAGTGGTGAACCCCAGAAAGGGGAAAGGATTGAGGCATGTCTTGGAGGGTAGTCTCGCATTGCCAGACCTTCCTCCACAGTGCTGCGGAGGAAGGTGTGGCTAGTCCACACAGCATTCAGGGATGGGAGAAAAACGTGCTCTGGTTTATTGGCATTTCTTTAAACCAATCACAATCGTCTTGGGCGCCGCTAAATGCCGGACGGAGCCACGGTGCCTCTGCAAAATAGCCTCGGGAAGGAACTTGTTTTGGTGGAACGTGTACGTTCAAAAGTTGTTTGAGTTGTGCGACAGAAAACACTGATTGGAAAAATTTGACTGGAGTTTAAAATTCCAACACAAAGAAAGAGGAAGGTGGCCGAAAAACGGACATCAGGTGGAATTTCTGGCGGCACCGGAGCAATCCCGGAAGTGGAACGTCTTGAAAATAGTCTACATGGTGGGTGATAGCAAAGGTGCCATTTTTATTTATTTTTGTATTTATACATATCATTGCTTTGCTGGAGGTGCCATTACAGGATTTTCCTACAATTATAAGCTTTAGGTGCAGCACCTGAGCCGTTTTGGACACCACCTAAGCCGAATGAAGGTAAAAGTCAATGTCGGCATCAAAACTAACTAAATGACTTTTCTTAGATCTAACCAAGGCTTCTTTAGCAAGTTTTGTCTTTTAGCTTTTTGAGTGTTATTTATGTGTTATCTGCCTTAACTTTTCCAATGTTTTAGACACAGATATGGGAATAATAATGGTCCAAAATTATGATGAAATTGATTGTTTTTTATTGAAAAAAGTCACATTTCTTAAAGGGAGGAAACCCCTAGCCCCCCCCCCCCCTTTTTTATTTTTATTTTTATTTTTTATTTAACCTTTATTTATCCAGGTAAGTCAATTGAGAACAACTTATCATTTGCAACAATGACATGTCTAATTCACACAGTTCCACATTCATACCTGGAAGCTGCCCAGTACAACCACAGTCTGATCTGCTGGCCACTGAGCAGTGGTTGGGGGTAAGGGCCTTGCTCAAGGGCACCTCAGTGGTAATGAGGGAGGGTCAAGCACTGCTCTTTCACTTTCCCCACCCAGATTTTTATCCTGACGGTCTGGGGATTGAATCGACGACCTCCCGGTCACAAGCTCGCTTCTCTAACCTTTGGGCCACCACTGCCCCGCTGCCCCTGACAAATACGTGCACCTAAGTCCTCCACAAACATAGGAAAAACACTGCCATTGTTCTGTACATTTAATCCTGTCATATCATTTTCTTTCTATTTTTTTTTTTTAGCTCGAAAGGCTCTGACACACCAACACGACGAGGTCCAAAAAAGCGTTGCCAGCTCCGGTTTCCTCATGCACTGATTTGCTAGTCAAGGGCTAGCACTCCACCAATCAGATTGGTCATTGAGTCTGACTGCCCACAGGCCGATTCAACAAGTCAAATCGGCCAAAATGAACGCAGACGGATCCTCCGACTGATGACGGCAACCGAACAGACTCGAGTCACCGACCTCGCCAGACTGTCCGACGGCTGATACTCGTGTTGGTGTGTCAGCGCCTTTATAGTGTAACAGATGTTGATGTTGTGGGTAGAGTGGGGGACTTGTTTAACAAAAAATCAAAAAAGAAATAGTTGAAAAAGAAACGTGAGAGGCTTCTCTTCCAAAAACAGAGACCACGGAGAAGATTCAAACTGCATCTCCTGCAGTTGGCATGTCCCACAACTGATAATCCCTGAGATTATCCTGAATCTCGGACTGTAGGATAAGAAAGCACGATGCATTATTTGGATAATCACCAACCCGGTACTGTATCAGTGTTTCTCTGACGGACTGAACACAGACGGCAGATCGATACTGTCACTTAGCGTCCAATCATTTGTCATAAAAGGTATACGCTGTACATCATGAAGTCAGGTTTTCTTCTCCTGCTGTTCAAGGAACCAATCACAGGGCCCGATGTCCAGTTTGAGCTGTTCCATCACCCACGGGTCCTTTTCAGCCCCTTCTATAAATTCCTCCAAAGAAATCTGATCTAATTCACAAGAGAAGGACACACAATCAGAGTCTGAATGTTTATCAAAGTCATCAAACAATTTTAACAGCACAAGAAAGGAGCTGGAGGGTTTTTGTTGACACCGTGCGAATGTGGACACATTGTAATATTACTTACTGTCATTATTCTTGTCCACCAGATCAAATAGTCTGTCACAAATATCATCAATATTCCCTGCGGTGGGATCATTGTGCCTTTTTATCTTGTTGATAATCTGAGCAGATGGAAAAAAGAAGAAATGTTACTTTAACTTCAAATGTTTGAGAAAACATCCAACATTTATGGCAGCTTTGCACACTGTAGACATTTAGGACATTTAACAGAACCTTACTTCCTTTGTATGTATTTATTTTGTGTACATTTCTTGCACTACACCTTTTAAATTCTTATAGTAAGTTACCTAATTTAATTTTTATTCTGTTTTATCATATATATTTTATTGTACTGGCACCTGCACCAAAATGTCCCTGGTAGCATTTGGACTGAGAGATGACTGTAAGCTATTCACCCCCAGAGCTGAGTGATGGAAGAGATAGATATTGTGGTTTTTGAATGTTATCAATTATTCATCCAAAGTGGAAATGAAAACACAAATGTGGACAATGTTGTCTGAAGAAAGTGTCCTGTTGGAGCATACAATATTAGTGCAATCTTGCAAAATAGTCCAAAGCAACTGATTAAAATAAATGTTTTGATCATAAATAAAATACTTACTTTGACAAGGTGTCTCACTTCCTGTCTGTCCAAACTGCCATTTCCATCTCGGTCATAAACTTTAAAAGACCACCTCAGTTTGTCCTCCAGTTTTCCACGAAGAACAAGATGCAGCCCGGCCACATACTCCATGAAGTCTATATTTCCATCCTGAGAAGCAAACAGCACGGTGGACAGGTAAGTCAGTCACACTGCCTTCCAACAAAGACTGATATAATGCAATATTAAAGCCAATATTGACGCTCCTCATTAAAGTTTTTTTTTTTTTTTTTGGGGTCCAAATGACTAGTGACTGACAACATTCTTTGAAATTGGTCCAGTATTAAGCAAGAAGAAAAAGATACAAAAAAAGATATTGGGCAATTGCGAATCATACATTTTTGTCATGGGCGATTTTAGTCCCTTTTTAGGGGGGCTCAAGCCCCTAAATTTCATCTCAGCCTCCCTAAAAATTATAATAATTAAAAAAATAATTAATTTTAGTGCTTCAAGTTAGAGTTTCTGAACTTGTTGAAGGTTTAGTTCCATCATAGTGTCAAAAAACGTCAGCTGAGATTGTTGTTCAGTATCAAATTACTGATTTAGTGGGGGCACTGTCACATTCTCATTAGGGGCTGAGCCCCCCTAAAGGTCTGATCCTACAATCGCCCCTGATTTCTGTCCACTAAAAGTTCTGTTTTTGCTACTGACAGGCTCAGATTATTATTCTTAGTGTCTAACAACATTATGGAAAGGATACCTACAGAGATAGAGCTTTTTGTTAAAGAGTAAGATCCTTTTAGTTTAACATGAAACAGCCCCGAAATCACCATCACCAAACTCAACTCAACGGGACTCCACGTAAATAATCAGTAATTTTATCATTGTAAAACACACGTCATTCAAAGTGGACATAAACTAAATAAAAACAATAAAAGCCGTCTTGGTTAGTCTTTCCTCTGTTCCAACAATCACACACACACACACTTACACACACAACACTGTTACCTTACCTTATTTGTATCAAAGGATTGAAATACATTTTCCGTATATGCAGATTCTTCTTCCGTGGAGTTGCTGTTGACTCCAAATATTCTCTTGAATTCATGTAAGTGGAGCTTTCCACTTGGACATTCGCTCGCAAATTTACGGTAGAGATCCTGCATTTGTTGGAGAGTCACTTCCTTATCTGTGCTACTGTTTTCTTGACCCATAATTTTAAATAAAAACAAAGCTAAAAACTAAGTTGTTAAAATAAAGAAAAACCTACAGAGCATATTCCTCACTGTGCACTAACTGTGGATCCATGGCTTGGTATCTGCACACTGCCAGACTTTCCACTCTAACTGTGTCAAGATAATCTGCTTGACAATCCAATTGACCTTTCTCCACTTTACTTTTCTTCAACTCCCTCTCAAGAATGCCTTTTTCTTCAATATTTGCACTTCCAAAAAAAGGTGACGAAGCCACTTCAGATTTCTCTGAAGACAAATACAGATTCCCTCACTTCTGAGCACTTGTACATGTGCTCAAAAGCAACCACTCCTTTGGTTTTTTGACAACAAACGAAAGAGAAGAATGACCCCTGAAGACATAATGACACCACCAAGCTCTCAGCAGGATTAAAAGATGCATGACGTCAAAGCCTGAGTGGTCTTGGTAAACCAGTTTATCCACAAGGTCTGCCGGAGCTCAGTTAACCCAACATGACCTGCCTAATACAAGTTTTTTTTAATGGAATTGCCCCACTGTGCACCTGTTTTGATCATATTAATGTGAATGATGTCAGCCCAATTGAAGAGTTTTTGTTACAGTGCTGCATTTCGTGTGATGCTCTGATTGTCTCAATTGTAACAGAAAACATTGATAATATTAAAACATACAAGAGATTCAACTTGGATTTGTGACTGAAGATGGATGATTTGACATGGCGGCCAACACAACAGTGGTGGAATGTAACTAAGTACATTTGCTCAAGTACTGTACGTTGTTTTAAATACTTTTATTAGGAAGCTTAATTGAAAAAAAAAGTCTCATCCACTAACATGGAGGGGGGGCAGGGTTTATGACCTTCCCTTTCCTTCATCTATTCACTTTACCACCTCATTCCTCCCTCTGCCCAACCATGTGCTTTCTCTTACTCAATCATGTTCACACCTGTCCCTGATTCTCTTCTCCCGGTACCGCCCAGGGCTTAGTCTCCTCTGTCCCAGAACAACCACAAAGGCTACCGGTGTGCGTGGTCCTTGCTGAAGAAGCAACGTCCCGGTCTGAAAAGTTAAACCAGTGCTAAAGCTCCTTAAAGCTGCATTTTATTTAATTTCCAGCAGGGGGCGACTCCACTTGCTCCAAAAAGAAGTCTGTTTCTATAGAAGTCTTGGTATTCTGGAAATCTTGGAAGTCTACTGGGTGACTCGCTTCAGAAAGGTTGAAAATCGGCGACTTTCCCTCTTTAGCGTTTAGCTTAGTGCAGCGCCATGAAGCCAAACACGACACTAGCTTAGCTGCGTCATCCCTCCCCCAGCTCCATCCTCTCATCCAAATATAATCACTTCTGGCTCCAAAATACCTGGCGATGGCTAAAATGCTAACACTGGCTTTAAAATGGCATGTCCACAAACCAGTGAGTGATGTGAGCGATGCTACGTGCCTGCGTCCATGATTTCTTTTACAGTATATGTTCTTGCTAATAAAATTTTGAAACAAGTAGTTATTGTTTGCAACCACTGGTTCACAATTATGAAGATATGATATAAAGGGCCTGTAGACTGGTCTGGTTTATTTGAGTGGTTCAGTGAAGTTGGTCAGTGGACCCTCTGCTGCAATTGCACATATATTCAATATTTTCTAGTTTCTTTCAACCAAATTGCCCAAAAACAACATGGATGGTTCCAGACATGAAACAGGCTGTGATTACCCATCAACATACGTTCCTCTGATCCTAACTATTAGTCAAATAATGTTTTTTTTAACTCAAAATGTAGGTATTATATAATATAAATGACATTTATTGACCATGTATTCCCCAAAAACAAGTATAAACCTAGTGTTAATAAGTTGGAATGAAGTTGGCTAAGAAGATGTAACACAGACTTGGTTGCTTTATAAAAGAAAACAGATGGAAGACAACACAAGGGTTGATTTGGCACTTTGATCACTTTATATAATGTGTACTATGGGGTCTTCTCTACTCACACACTTAAAATCAATTACCTGAACTCCTGCAGCCAATACGTAACTACATTTAAGCCTCCGAGGATTATGTTTAAAGCTTCTGGGTTTAGGATTTGAACATTTCTGACCTGGTTGACACCAGGAGGTAGAATTATAAAAGACACTGGGACTAAAAGAAATGAAAGAAAATACAGCATGTAGTGTGTATAAAAAGATTTTAATAAGAAAATAAATTCACATCGGAAACAGATGAAGCACAAGTTTAAAACTTTCTTGTCAGACTTACAATAACTTACAATACGTAAAATATATAAAGTGCATGACAATCTGCCATTTAGTTTTTGTTCTTCGTAGCAACACCAAGGGAAGGGCAACATTGCAAAATTACATAAATGGCTAGATTAAACATTAGTCTGAACATTTCACCAGCATGATTGTTTTTAGTAAGTTCAGTCTTGTTGCAAGATGTTCGGGTTTACTCTTTAAAGATAACCCTTATAAAACTAACTTTCTGTCATATCTGCTGAAACTGACCCTATGTTCCAGTAGAACTACATGAAGCAGGTCATTATAAAATAAATCCAGCTCCTCTGGCACCACGTCCAGCCCGGAGTGCGATTTGCCAAAATCCACAGCTTCTTGTTCAGATGCACCAATCACGGCCAGAGGGGTAGGCGGGGGGTCTAACTGCGTGTCAATCACTACTCATGCACACACATTCATTCTCCCTTGTGGGGGAGGGGCTTAGGAGACTGTTTTGGGCTTTAGCAGAAAGGAGGGGAGGGACTGAGAAGTTGTCGATGTTAAATTGTTGGGCTAAGTCCTGGATCTTCACAATCCTACCTACAGCACCTTTAAGCAAAAACATTTGCAAAGCAGATTTTACATATCTTGAGTCCACATTCTTTTTCTGCCTTTGCTGGCATATTGCTGCATATTTGGGCATTTTACAGACATCTGTAGATGAGTGGAATAGTGTGAAACCATCGACAGGACTCTGTAGCCCGTCACAACCTCCTCCGCTCATGCATGTGTGACCCCGTGCTTGTGCACGAGACAAACAAATAAGGGAGCCACTCACAGCAAACTCCTCAGGGAACAGTTATTAGTAATATATTATTTATGTTTTTAGATTGTTTCACTGCCCCCAAGTGACCCAAAACAAAACAACTAACGTAACTGTGTTCGTGTTCCGAATTTTCATACATGGAAATGGACATTTACATGTCCAATTAATTTACAAAGTGTCTTTGATGAGAGCAAGCAGTTAGAAGGCTTGGGCGACGCTCAGGTGGCGGTATAACTTTACATTCAAAGTGGAAATTAAGGAGCTTCTACTGCACAATTTTGAGTTGTTGAAGAATGCCATTTTATTGTAAATATCAGAGGTATGGTCCCGGATGTGTTGACAGCATTGATGTTCATTTGAGGGCGACTTTTTAATATAGTTATAGACCTTTTTCACTGCAGACATTTTGACATGTCACAGTAGGAAAAGCACAGGTATATTTAAACCCATTACTGATGGCTGCATTCCACTTAGGAGAGGTCCTGGTATTAAACCATTAATGATGGCTGCATTCCACTTAGGAGAGGTCCTGGTATTAAACCATTAATGATGGCTGCATTCCCTGAGTATTAAACCATTAATGATGGCTGCATTCCACTTAGGAGAGGTCCTGGTATTGTGCATGCTGACTCACTGAAATATCTTACTGGGACACTTGATGGAACTGAGCCATCGTTAAGGTTACCAATTTCAGCTGTGCTTTTCCTACTATGACAAGTCAACATGTCTGCCGTGAAAAAGGTCCATTACCCTCAAAAAAACCAGCAGCGCCCAGTGACTTTTTACAGCTGGGAGATAGATGTGTCAGAGTATGGCAAAGGGTAGCACACAGCTAGTATTAGCTTCCTTTTTCCGGCTCTTGTAAAGACGAAGCTAAAGTAAATGGTTTAATCGATATTCCGTTAAAAAGGTAAGAAGTTGCACTTTAGTTTGACACCATGAAATTAACTAAAAACGCTACAAGATCATTTATATTTGTAATAAAAAAAGATATGTTTGATAGCTAGATAAAAAAGTGTCAGAGCATGAACACAGTTCCGTTAATACTATTTTAGTTATGAAATCTGTCTCCTAGTACAAAATATTTATTTATTTCTACCACCTCTCTGAAGAGACACGTTTACCATCATTACATTTGTATATATTCATAATTGTACTATCAAACATACAATATAAACACATGGAATAATTATGAATATAAATTCACAATAATTGACTGTACTGCATTTAACAGCAGACTTTCTCCGAGCATCGTTTCCTTAGATAGAGACATCAGCTCAAGGCCAAACCACAGACACACAGCGAACACTCGGCCTTTGGACCAGCAGTCTAAATCACGGCAGATCTGCAGCCTTGAAGAAGTGCGCTGAGCTCCATCTCCAAGTCACAGGAAGCTCAACATGGAGACCGAAGACATGGACACCTCTGTGTCAGCCTCAAAAAAAACAAAAAATAAAATCTGTGGGAGATCAGGGTAATTTACCACAGTTCTGGAGGACCCAACTGCTGGCGTTAACATCCAACTTCAACAAGTTCATGACCCATTCGTCCTTCTGAGCTCCCTCCATGAACTCAGACAAGGTAATCTGACCTGTGAGGGCACAAAAACACAATCCACATGGATGACTTTGCTTTGATCAAAGTCAAAGAATAAAGGTACATTTCCATTGCCAAGTGTCATGTCTATGCTTCCCATTCATTGTCTATGTGAGCAGCCCGGCAATGCATTCTTCTAGCTACACGCTAAAAATGGCGTGTTTTGAAGAACATTTATATTGTGCAACAAGTCAGGCCTGCTTGGTTCTTTCAGGGAATGATTGTAAATATTTACAAAGAATACATTTAGGGCATTTCCTCTCTAAAAGTGTTGGTAGCCTGGTCCATTAGCCTGGTCCTAGCAGACTCTGGTCCATTTCATTTGTCCAAAGAGTCTGGCCTCTCTTCATTGACAAGTGTTAACTTCCTTGTAGGCGGGTCCTCTGTTGAAGTTTAAAACTATTGGATCTGCCCAGAGCCACCCTGGATCTGCCGTAACCAATCGCTAACGTTTGGTCGTGATGTCAGCTTAGCATCGTTAGCGTTAGCCTTAGCCAACTCCTTCACCACTAACGGAGCGAGCTGGAAAATCAAGCTTTTCCCGAACCCCTGTGGGGAGGAGGGCCACTACATCATGGCTACCAACACAACTCAGCAAAGACTGTTCTTGCTCGGGCTTTAACTTCTGGATATTCGGCAGCGTTGCGACAACGGACCGAAAGACATCGCTTGCATCTTTCTCCGCTGCCATTTCGGAACTACAACTCAAACTAGCGCAAGACGTCAACGTCATTGTTCTCAGCCACTCCCTCTGTTCGCTGATTGGACCGGTAAAGGTTTGGCGGAGAAAACCCGCAAATATACCGCAAACCCAGACGATGTACTAAAGGAAAATGAAAATTTGTAAAGTAAAAAGTATGTAGGAGGGCGGAGCCAGGCTAACATTTTGGGACCGATTGGTGGGATTGCTGTGGAAGAAGTACACATGGAGATACACTGGTAAGAGCTAATGAGTTTTAACCATGTATCAGCTAATTTAAATAGCTCACATTTCTGTATTGAGTCATCAGTTAACTTCATTTAATATTGTTTGTGGCGTTTTCTTTTCAGGGGTGCTAAGTCTGAAGTCTGAAACACATATAACTTAAGGTGACATATTACTTTTTTCCTGTTTTCTAATGTGTACTTCCTTACCGTCCTTGTTCTGGTCAACCAGCTCAAAGATCCTGTCACAGATTTCAGACGGCGTCATGCTGACTTCAGTCGTGTGGAGCTTGATTTTGTAAATGAGCTGTGTGAGATACATGACACAGTCTGTGATTAAGTACAACTAATGATCACTTCTATTTACTAAACCCTTTACTTCTGCACAGCATACAGTGTGTGATACTGTCAATTGCAGCAGGCACATGTCATACAGGCTTTGTGAAAGATTATATAATCTTAACTACAATGACGGATCAGTCTTATAGGGCTGCAACTAACGTTTATTTATGCTGTTGATTAAGCTGTCAATCACTTTCTGGATGAATGGATTAGTTGTTTGGTCTATAAAATGTCCATCAGTGAAAAATGTCCATCAGTGTTTCCTAAAAAGCCCAAGATGACGTCCTCAAATGTCTCGTTTTGTCCACAACTCAAAGATATTCAGTTTACTGTCACAGAGGAGAGACTAGAAACATATTCACATTTAACAAGCTGACATCAGTGTTTTACTTTTATTTCTTTTAAAAAATGACAATCGATTATCAAAATCATTGGCGATTAATTTAATAGATAACTAATTGATTAAGTGATTCATGTTTGGAGCTCTACTGTCTTAAATGAAATGACTGAAGAGACTCTCAAATATGTCCCATAAATTGAGAATATTAATAGTTTTATAACCCAAAATAATAACGAATAAAACATTTTGTTTGGAGGTCAACTTGAGGTAATCCATCCATCCATCCATCCATCCATCTTTGTCCGCTTATCCGGTGTCGGGTCGCGGGGGGAACATATAACATTATCTAATTCCTGCTGTGCAAGTCAGATCGCATTGACAGTAGGCTAATTTGAGGTCTCTGGAGTTAGAGGCTTACTGTAAAGCACACTTAAGATGTTCGCTATAAGAATAGTCCCTACAGAGACCATCCTCTCCTCACCAAACACCCTGCAACCCCTCAGGCCGTGACTCCTGGCCCTAAGCCTTGAACTATAATCTGTCTTGAGAGGCTTTGTGTTATAAAACACAGGGATTTCGACAATTTGACACATCAGCTGAACATATCCCACTCCACTTTCTATACAACTGCCACTCATAACATTTGTATTTATTTCAGAAACAATTTGCAGAAAAGTGATGTTCATTATGAACAGTTTTGTGAAAATGTCTTCCTTACCCTGATGATCCGTTTCACCTCCTGCCTGTCCAACTTGCCGTTCCCGTCCTTGTCGTACATCTTGAAGGACCACTTGAGCCTATCTTCAAGATTCCCCCGTAAGATCAAGTGGAGTGCTGCTACATACTCGATGAAATCAAGTGTGTTGTCCTGTAAGCAAATAATACAACAGTGGCTGCTATGAAACAATCCAATCACGTTTGTTTGATTCTGAGAGCAGTTAAGAGCTCGGGGAACAAAGTGACACAAAGCAGGGTCCAATTCACAATGTCCTCAAGGTTTAATAAGACACACAATGATATACATTTTCTAATAATCGCGTCATTCACTTTGTTATTTTTTACACACTAACAGTTGTGAAAGTTGTGAGAGGTTGTCAAAGACACATGCAAGATTTGATGTCAATATATTCAGAAATGAGCAAGCTATTTAAATTGCAATCTTGAAATGTGCATAAACTTTGATTTGCTGTATTTGTGTGGAATGTTTAATGGCTGTCATGCTCTATATTAGACCAAAAAGTTATTGAAGACTGAAATGGGGGGTATTGCACTTTTATGATGGCTCCTGACTACAACTAAAGTGACAGGCATGTTGAAAAGACAATCAGTTCCTTGCACTCTAAACAGCATCTTCATTTTTGGGGATTTTGAGTTGATCAAAACTGTGAAAGGTCTGCTTAATTACTTCACCAACTTAACCTAAAACTGGGGGAATTTGGAGCTATTGAAGGTAGCGAAAACTGACAAATGTCAAACATTAAACTAACTTTACCCCAGTCCCTTCACTTGGATTAGTGAGATTAGAAAAGAAAAGGGCACCAGAGGAAAGGAAAACAGTTTAACAATTAACGATACAAATTAAAACAGATGAGAGAGACTTTGTTCAGTGATTTTTACAAAATGCAACAGATTCACAACGGTTGCACTCGCAATAGAACTAAAAATCTACTTTTGCTGCGTCTTTTACCTTATTTGTGTCAAATGAGTGGAATACTGTCTCGATGTAGAGGGACTCCTCTGCAGAGCTGCTCGCCACCCCAAAGATCTTCTTGAACTCATGTAAATGCAACGCACCGCTCGGACACTCCTTCATGAAAGTGATGCACAATTCCTGAATTTGTGCCAAATCCATCGCCTCACTGTGGCTCTCTTCTTGTCCCATTGTGCCTTTGATTTCTTTGAGAAAAGATGCGAAAAGTTTGGATCCGAAAGTCTGCAGGGCACTTAGGCATCTACTCAAACTGAAGAGCTGTGAACTACTGTCCAGCTGCTCTCTGAGCAGGCAGTGTGACGGCAGTCAATCGTATTAACTCGGTAATCACTTGACCTTTAGCCAACAAGGTGTTGTCCAAGAAGGCATGACAATCTGGCAATACTGTTGTCACCAAGCGCCAAAAACAGTGATTACGGTGGTATCTACTTAATCATAGAACAGAGAGAGTTAATTAAACCACCTGGCTTTGATATCAGCTGTTATTGACACAATAAATAGAGTATAGATACAGATACAATAATATAGATACAGTCTGAATTCGACTTCTACTTCTTTCTATGTTGCCCCAAAACGGACCAAAGATTATCAGATGACTCAAAGATGTAACTGTATAATACTTATTTTGCTGTTTATTTCCTTTTTGCACACATGTATTCATTTATCCGTTCTCTCTTTTCCCCAAGAAACATTTCCAATGTTCCTAATGCCTATATGGTAATGAAGTGGGCGTTGAACATAGGCAGGGATTGGTCCAGGGGGATGAGTGTCCATGTGTGAGACAGTTATTTTTATCAACTGACTGGTGATGAACTTTGCTGGGTCACTGTCCTAGAATAATTAAATCCATTGCTTTTTCAGTCCACTAGATGGTCCAGTTAAAAATATTTTTGGTTAAGGTCAGCAGGGGTGACTGTCAGCGTGAAAAATACAAATGTTTTCTTTTGGGGACATAATTTGAAGTTCTAAAAAAGCCAATAGAATTTAAAAGCTTGCAATGTTTAAGTATTACATTACATTACATTACATGTCATTTAGCTGATGATTTTATCCGAAGCTACTTCCAATTACATGCTTTCAACCTTGAAGCTGCAAACTCAAGACAACAAGTAATAAGTGCAAGCACATTAGCTCTAAATAAGCAAAACTACAAAGAGCCATATGAAAGTGCAGCTTTAAATATAATATTATATATATATATATATATATATATATATATATATATATATATATATATATATATATATAGTTGTCCCAGCAGTTTTACTTACTTATAACTGTTGACCAAATGATAAAATAAATTACACTCTGCTGATCTCTGTGCTCCTTAATTAGTTTGTTTTAGGTGTTGCACAGGGACAGCACGGTGAGAAAAAAAGGATTACAGGTAATAATCTAAGCCAGAGGAACATGAGACCTTTGCATAATGTGGAGCATGTGCTAAACTGAGTTCGGCTTTACACAATCCCGTTACAGTAACAGCATCAGAGACGTTTCAGTCTTCAAAAGCAGGCTATGTGAACAAAACTAAATGTTACACTCACAATGAAGAAATTACATAAAATACCATTCATCCCCAAATGACTTTCTGTGTGCATAGAGAAACCCATATCTGTCCTTGAAAATTTGTGTGGGTTATAAAGGGTGTATAATGCACATTTTTACAACACAGTGAGACAATCTCCTAACTATAAAATAGAAAAACAAATGGGTAAAAAGGGTAGATTTTGCACCATACCATAACCCCTATTTTATTTAATATTTTTTTAGTAAATCATTTAGGGATGATGGAAGAGTTTCATATGGAAGCAGCCTTCACTTTTTTTAAATATTGTGAGAAGAAATGTAAAAGGAGTCTGGAGTTTGAGACCGTTTTTCAATTGTTCAGTATTTGGATTGTTAAAAAAATGTCACGTTAACTTCCCTCGTCCAATAAGTCATAGCGCACAACTGTTTACAATAGTGCTTTAGGCAGCTTTAGGCTGGTCCTATGGACAAACCATCTTGTGTTCTTTCTTCAACAATGATTGCTTTCTCAAAATGTCTGTAGAGGAGCGCTTGCAGGACTCAAAATGTTTGCTTAAGGTGCTCTTTGAATGGGACAATCACGTATAGCAAAACTCAGGAAACTCCAAGGCTGTCAGGGTGGAGAGAAGGTTAGGACCCAAATGAAGTTCAAACAGAGATTTATTCCAACCAGGAATTACACTTCAGGTAGCACACAACATGAACCACACAAACAGAAAGACACACTAACAGAAAGTAAGAATCTGACAATAGACAAAGACAGAACAGAGACTAAACAGACCAGGTAACGAGGACTAACAAGGGACAGGTGAAACAAGGCTGGGAAACAGGTGAAACACATTAGGGTAATCACAAGGGAGGGAAAACACAGGAAGTAGAATAAGACAAGACAAGAGAGAAAACAGATTTCAAAATAAAACAGGAAACCGTACATAACAGAAACTCACAATCATGACAAAGGCACTCTCTAGGTACCTTGGAGTTTCTTGAGTTTTGCTATAATGAGTGCTTTCTGTTTGCTAACACTGTCTTAAAATAGTATTATTTAATCAAATAAAACGAAACAACCATTCAGGCCTAAAGAGGCCATTATGTGTCATGTTTCAAAATACTGAATTTTACACTGTTACAGTAAAACATTGATTATTAATACTGGTCCTTAGTTTCAACACAAATAAGAGACTGATGTCATTTTGGACCAGCAACTTATTCCACAGTAACAAAATAAATAGGCCTCTATATCTGTAGCATTTCAGTTGCCAGAAATAATGATAATAATGATTTGTTTATTGAATCGTTTTGATGAGACAAAAAGGGAAAATGATGTTCAGAATGGACAGACAGACCAGAATAATGCAACTACAATAAACTTTATTATAAGATATACAGTGTTAACCACACAGAACAAAACGCTACTTGAGTTAGTTAGATAGATAGATAGATAGATAGATTGATAGATAGATACATACATACATACATACATACATACATACATACATAGATAGATAGATAGATAGATAGATAGATAGATAGATAGATAGATAGATAGATAGATAGATAGATACATGTTGATTGCCAGTTGTTCACCCACCATCCCTTTCATGAAACCCAAGCAGCGGTACAGTGTGTTACACTTTTACAAAGATGCTGAGCTACACAGGACAACAAGGCCACAACAAACATCCTGAAAGTCTATTTTATCTTATCTAAATCTCTTTCAGATGTAATTTAGACCATATAGATCTCAGAGAGATGCTAAAACTTCCAGGTGGTGAGGTGCATCGGCCCAGGGCAGAGGAAGAGTCATTCTTTGGGGCTGCTGTCCAAGAGCTTCTTCCTCCTCTCATCGAGGGGAGGGAAATCGTCCTTATGGTACCCAATCAGGCTCATCTCCACACTAAAGCACAAACCAAAAGCTGCTGGATTGCAGCCACCAGGAATAAACTGTTCCCATTTGGCAGAAGGTCTAGACGATGCCAAACTGGGCCAGATCACACAGCTCCATGTCACCAAACGCCTCCCAGGGGCAGACGACTGCCGCATCTGCAGGAGAGGAACCATCGGTTAAAGGATCTTACCGTTATCGACTATCTTAGAATAATTCAACGCATACGGGTTCGTATGATATTGTACGAAAATGCACGCACACCAATTCATATGATGTTCTATGAAAGGTCACGTGGCATTTAACTTTAGCAGCCCATACAGTTGAATTTGGGACACGGACACCTGTTTCCTTGTGTTCTCTCCTTAACCAGTCCTTCCAGAAAAATGAGTTTTTTTGTGATTGTTGCGGGCAAAAATCCTTGATTATGCGGCACGTTTTCTTAAAAAATGCGATGGAATATGCAGGATATTTATGCAATTTTATGCGATGAAATTGCGGGAACTTGCAAAAACTGCAGGAACTTGCAAAAACTGTGGTTTGATGAAAAAAAGAAAAAAAAGTGATTCCCCCAACACCCTGCTTTTCGATGATGTTCACGTTGCGTAATTACGTCACTTCATAACGTTCCCATGGCAACAGGGGAAAATGCCTGCTCTTGTGTGTAATAAACACAACATTTTTAAACTTTCTGCTAAGATATATGACTTTTTTGCAACAAAAATGCGGGGATTATGAAATCATGCAAGCCCCGCATATTTTGCGTGGAAATCGGCAATTAATGCTGCAAAACTTTGGCTGATTATGAATTGAATTATGCGATCGCATAATCACGTTTTTCTGGAGGGACTGGTTAACTTCTTCCAAACATGAACTCTGCTCCACGGCTTGAAAGCGCTGTGTTTTATGACTCAGCCATCCACCCTGACCTCCTCCCTATATGGACCAAAGCGCTTTTATAGAGCAGCTTTCATTGTCGTGCAAACAGAAATACATACATGCATGCAATACATTTGAATTACATTACTTTACTTTTCGTAGCTATATGTACGAATGGATCATAGGAACAGCCTGAATAATTTCTTGCTTATCAGTTACTGCTTTGATTGATAGTTACCTCCAAGGCCCTCCATCCCCGGGACATCATCAAATCTAAAAGGAAGAGAAGGATAGAGACCCCATTATCTGACAGTTGCAATCAACCCTTTGCAGTGGTGTTATCTTTTCCTTTCTAGACTCACCCCTTCTGTCCGGCTTTAGGAGCCTTGCTCTTGAACTGCCTGGTCTCCTTCTGCTTGAACTTGGGAGGAGCGGCCTTGGAGCCTCCGGGTGCTGCTGCTGCTGCGTTCATGTCTATGAAATCAACAACAATTCTTATATTAAGTGACAATGAAAAAGCAGAAATGGAACAGAAAAAAATGATAATTTTAATAAATTGTCTCCGCACAAAGAGCATGTAATAACTCCAAGCTCAACACTGTTGTCATGTCTTAATTTCACAGAAACATATTTAAAAGGAAGTTTATAATGTGGCATTATTGCTCTCTTTACATGTCTTGAACATTACATCTACACAGATAATTCATACAAAGATTGCTGCAGCTAGAGTCTATGTTTTTTGTATTGTTTGAGTCTCACCTGCGTGCGTTGGTTTGTTGGGAGTTTGGCTCGGTGAAGAGAAGCCGTCTGGGAAGTGCTTAGCAAAGGAAGAACTGCAAAACAAAGAGAAGGTTCTCTTTCTTTTTGCACTCTCTCTGTCCTGTGTTCTCAGTCAGTCTCAGAGTTTATATACCTGCTCTGGTCAGACACAAAGCTGATAATAGAGTTGAGATGGAGTATTTTCAGGGATAATCTTATGACTCTGAGAACAGCCAGTACCTGTGGTCCCAAGCCCCTCTTATGCAGACAACAAGTCCTCCAGATCATGTAAAGATATGCGTCATTTGTTCTCACCCTCTAATACAACCCACCATAGGCGCCGATTTATGTTTTTGTCTGTGGGTGCTCATGGGCGCCAAGTATCGATCTTTTATTATATATGCGTTGGTCAGTTTGTCTGCTTGACAATCCCATTTTGCAGCAATAAAATTGAAGTGAGATGAACAAACAGAGAAAAGTATCTTTTTAGATAAAACAGATGTTGACAAAGTTTTCTTTTGGGGACATAATTTGAAATTGGGAAAAATTTGAAGTTGGAAAAAAGGTAAAAAATTGCAATATATTGCAGAATATTGCAATATCTTTAAAATCGCAATAATATTGTATTATGACATAAGTATCGTGATGATATCGTATCGTGAGGCCTCTGGTGATTCCCACCCCTACGCTAAACGTGACGTACGTTATGTTAAAAATAACTCACTGTTAGCTTTTATTTTCAAATGGGACTCAAACCCCACTCTTCTGGGAGAAGGTCCTGTTTGTTTGAGCCATCCACCACCCCGACCTGCCTCCTAACATGAAAATGTGACGCTCTTATATTTTGTCACCTTACTTCCAGCTTTGCTCCCGTTATAACTACTATGGCCACAAGAGGGTGGAATCGCTAGAAACGTTAATACAGGTTGTAATTGCTGCTTGAACAAACAACCTCTGGGAGCGTTTTTCCGGGGCAGGACAGTCACACCGGACATGAAGCATTATGGGTCATCATGAGCTAAATGACCCTTTGATTGCAGCAAAGGGGAATAAAAACAAGGAGAAACTGATCATGGGACATTGCATGGATACGTGTTCAGTAGCCAAAGGGACAGAACGATAAAGTTGAAAACGGTTGAAACATGTCACACTTCAGCAGCTCGTAACCATTTTAGCAAATCTCATTGAGATTGTAAATGTTATTTCTTAGTTTTTAAGAATGATGCACTTTGGAGAAGGCAAAACTTATAACTGTAGCCAGCTGGCAGACTGTGCTTTCTGAATGTATTATTCAGTACAGTAGAACAGATTAGATACGACTTGATTGGATAACATTACATCAGATTAGATTACAAGTAATTAAATCAGTCCACAGTAGGTTAGATGCAGTTCTCATTCACTGTTGCTACATATACTGACAAAAAGTCATGTACTATCAGGACTGCTTCTAAAGCCGGAGATATACTTGCTTTCAACTATGTGAAAGCGTGATTTCATGCATCTGTTTGGTCCGTTGGTTGTGTACGAAATTTGGAAAATAACGCAACGCGGTTGTCTACACAAACGTACATATGTACAAGTATATCTGTAGCTTAAATAGGAAGTCAGGTGACATAGTTTAAAGAGCAACAAAGTCCAGATAGAGAGGAGAATGGGTGGATGGATGGGTCAAACAAACACTACTTTCACTCAGGAGTCCTCTGTTTGTGTAAAGACTAAAGAGGGTTAATTGCAGATTTTCAACCTTTCGCCAGTGGAGATTTATTGGATGGTAAATGCGGACCTTCGGGTACTGGCGCTATTCATCTCCACGTACAACATTACAGATAATTTGCAAACTTTCCCTTAAGTTACCTTTTCATTCTTAATGTTAGCTAACTAGCTTGGTTGGCAGAACGCTAAAGAAGAATGTTTTAGGTGACCAATTACCAATTTTCCAGTTACCTTTGATGAAGTGAAAACACACACTGAAAGGTTTAGAAGTTTGAGATGAAAGCACGGACAACACCCAAAAACAAGTTGAGGTCTATTATACTGTCCACAGTGTTAGCATGGTTAGCATCGCTAAGCCTCTGTCCTGATTGACAGGTCCTGAAGCATCCCCTGCTTTATCGTCTATTTAAAAATAAATGGGACCATCACTTACTAAATGAACATCATGATGTGTTGAAGAATACTTGAAATTTGCAACTGAGTCCATAAACTTATTGTGAAAATGTTTACTCAGGCTCATTTTCTCATAGACTTCTATAGAAACAGACTTCTTTTTGGAGCCAGTGGAGTCGCCCCCTGCTGGAAGTTAGAGAGAACGCAGCATTGGCTTCACTTTTCAGACCATGGAAGCTTCGTCCATTATTATACAGTCTATCGGGACAACAGTCAACAATGTGTGAAAAAACCACAACATTGTATTGAGATTTATTTCCTTCTACTGTAAAAAAAAAAAGGAGCAGTTTTTTTACTTTCTGTTTTCAGGATAAGTCAGTGGAGGTGACACACTGATAGACAGACCCTGCAGGGTCAGCACAGGACAACAACAGGACTGACAGCAGTGTATTTGTAGCGAGGGGGTAAGTGTTTAGATCGGATTACACCTGACGACTTATGAGGGGGGGCATGTGATCTTTAACCCACATGTACATCGCTTTGTTACAACACGCCTGTAACCGGATCTGGCAGGAGTCAGAGCCACACAAGACCAGAGGTGGCCATATATTTTTGTATAAACTAGTCTTGTTTCTTGATTTATCTACATAGACTGAGAACGTCTTTCCATCCAGCCATTCAAATCAATTCATCAGAAAGTTAATATTAATATTTACTTTTTTCTGACATTTTGTAAAAACAAGCAATTAATCAATAAGTTGTGTAATCGTTCAATTAATCAACACAAAAACATGTGCACCCATTAATCATTTAGATAATTTTGTAAAAATATCAACCCCATTCCACATTTGTGGACAGTGTTTTTTTTTTTTGAAAAAATTGTCCCCAAATTGTGAACATTTTTGACCCTATGGCCCCCCAGCGGCTAGAAATGGTGATAGGTGTAAACCGAGCCCTGGGTATCCTGCTCTGCCTTTGAGAAAATGAAAGCTCAGATGGACCAATCAGGAATCTTGCTCCTTATGAGGTCATAAAACAGCATGTCATGGGACCTTTAAGTCTTGGCGATCGGCCCCTATATTAAACAGTAAAGAAAGTAAGACATCTTTTACTTGTTTAGTACTATTCTTTCTGGCAGAATCATCATCATCATTATCCTCAATTTAATTATTTCCTGGATTTTGTATCATCATAGTCCCTACATGTATGTAGAAATGCAGGAAATTGGATTTAAATAGAAAACATTTTTCTGGCAGAGGACCCCCCCCCCAGACCCCTTTTATGTGTGTTCGTGCACTGGGCTGTTGCCGATGCTAAGGCTTGGAGGTGATGTGCACAGTAAATGTATGATCTCATCCTGGATGAAGCTGTGGCGCCCTCTGATGGAGCAAACATCAACTGATTTTAAACAACAAACAACAGATGAGCAATGGATTAAAATAAAGATTTTATGTGACAAGTTCAAGTACAAAATATAAACAAGCAAAAATACACATTTTCATTTCTATCAGTAACATTAAACATTTGTCATTTGTTATATATACATAATACATATTTTATTTCAAAGAGACATTTTTTTTACAAAGAAGCTGGCAGTTAAGAGCTTATCACACACGCACACACACACACACACACACACACACACACACACACACACACACACACACACACACACACACACACACACACACACACACTGGACGGGCTTTAGAGGTTTCAGAGAACTTCCAGTTCATGAGGTCCTGTAGAGGAAACAGAAAAAATTGTGTCAGACATCTGTGTTTATTTAATTATTCATCGTTTCTATTTATTTTAGCTGGTATTCCTTCTTTTCTTTCCTACTTGCTTTCTTTTGTGCTTTCTTTCTTTCTTTTTTCTTTTCTTTCTTTCTTTCTTTCTTTCTTTCTTTCTTTCTCATACAATACTTCTTTATGGGATCTGAAAAAATACAAATTCCCCAAAACCGGAAGGACAACTTTTTCAGTGGAACTAGTATCGACTCTCCTTCAGGGCCAGTATTTCTCTGTTGATACTGTACATTTACTAAAAACAAGAAAGCAGAATACTTTTACATTAAACTGAGTATTTTAACACTAGTAGCACTACTTTAACTTAAGTAAATGATCTACATGTATAAAGTTCTTCCACAGCTCCTTATAATCACTTTACAGTTTTTGCTCATTGCTTACACACTGAAATCAAAAGTATTACACAATTATCAAAAGCTTACACTAAAGGAGCCAAACACTGGGCCAGATGTGCACCACTATAAGCACAATGTCAGCCTCACACTTTTTACATAACAATACACACAGTGATATGCAAAACACTAAACGCCCTACACAGAAGTATATCATGATGTCACTTCCTTGCAATTCCAAAGCACTGACCACACCTATGAGCAGTGATGGACTGGGATAAAAAAACGGCCCTGGCATTTGCAACACGCTGGCGCTATTTTTGTCAATAACCTAGATTGTAAATTAGGAACTCTGCCTTCCGAGTGAATATTTCCACGCACCTCGCCGCAGTACAATCTTGAATATTTGTGGCTGCATGCATAAAATAACTTTTCAAAATTAACTAAAGACAAATGATCAGTAGTGGCCCATAGGGGTCCATATGGGGGCGGCCCTTCTGGCATTTGCCCAAATTCCAGATGGCCAGTCCGTCACTGCCTATGAGCCAATCTTTTAAACACAGCCATCAGGTGCGCAAACACATGACTGTTTAGTTGTAGACACACCAATCAGGTTTCAGCACTATAAAAATGTAGCATGTAAGTCTAGTATTTTCTGTACTGTATTTTCAGTTTTTTGTTTCAGATCTTTCTTTTTTTTACTGTAATTGTAACCTGTACTGGATACAGTTTTTTATGTTTGTCTGATGTTTGCTGAGCTAACAGTGTTATAGCCTACACACTACTGTAGTAGCTGTATGAAAACTGGGACATGTTGTTGTGATTCTCCATGTTGACATCTTAACTGATTTTGGTATATATAGAGAAATTAATTATCTTTTCCTCAGTCTGCACCATTGGTCTTATGTATTTCTGGGTGAACTTATTGTATATTTGCACTTTCTCTGTGTACTTAATTTAGAGTCCTCTAATCACTGGGAAGCAGAATTGCTAAAAGTGTTTTAGGTTAGCAACAGCAGTGTGTAACTGGTTCAAACTGAATTAAGTCATATAAAACGTGTGTGTTTTATATGGTAACAAAATATGTTTTTTTATAAATAAAAAAAATGGAGAGCCTGTTCACTCCCTATTCAGCCCAATTGTACCGAATTTGGTTGCAGTTCCACCAGAGTTCCACTGGAGGGGTGATCGCGGGCGAGTGCAAAATGAATGGGAGTCTATGGAACTAGACGGCTAAATATGTCTCTTTCGCCTAGTACTTATGTTCTTTTGATTTCTTACAGGTTGAGTCGTTGTTGCCCATAACACGCTAGCATTCTGCTAATGAATGCTGATTGGTCAGTGAAGGACTGATTATGATCGGAGATCCCGTTTGACGGCATCCGAAGCTGGACCAGAATGTCAGAGTGAATATTTCGGCGTGGTCTTTAAAACATTAGCAAACCTCTTTCTAGAACGTATATTGACAGGGAGAGCCTAACCTCTCAGCTGTGTTGTCGATGCCTCGAGAGAGAAAAGGAAGCGACTCAGAGCTTGCTGTAAAGCAGTATCTCCGGCTGTACCATGTGTATGACGTCATTGACATTTTAAAAGGCTTTTTAGAACAAAAAAGCCACTTTAAAAAAGTCTAACTCCCAGCAGTGTGTATTTTCTTTGCCTCCCCTTTCGAGTGCAACATTCAAATTACTAGACAAAAAATGATATTATGAGAAAAGTGGATTTTGAGGGGTATAGCTCCATAGACCTCCATTCATTCTGCACTGGCCCGTGAGCACCCTCATATGGAACCAGAGTGGAACTGCAACCAGTTCAGAAGTCGGAAGAAATTCTCTGGTCTGAGGTGTTCTGCTAATTGGGTGTGTGGTTGTGCTAATTGTGTGTAGTGTTTTGAAAAACCGGTCCCTGTTTACTGTAAATAATCTGATGACGTACAGTGACTTGGCTGCTCCTACTCCATTATACCCGCGCTGCTGAGGTAAACTTCAGGGACAGGCAGAAAGTTAGTCTGGTCTGCGTTTGGACTGCCGGTCTGCTGGATAAACTGCTGCAGCTTACACTGTCTCAGCTCCATGTTCAGATCCTCCACCGTCTTCCATCTGTCCTACAGGATGAATATCATATTATATATCATAGGGAATATGAGATCACTAACAGCACACACTTTGGGTTGAAAACATTTGGTAGGAATGCAAACATATTAACCCTCCCGTTCTCTATTCATGTCCTCAGTTTTGGAAACAAAACATAATTTTCTTGTCTTTGTCATTGATAGAGCTGCAAAGATGAATCAATTAGTTGTCAACTATTAAATCAATTGGCAACTATTTTGATAATCGATCAATCTCTGATGTCAGCTTGTTAAATGTGAATACAGTACAGGCCAAAAGTTTGGACACACCTTCTCATTCAATGCGTTTCCTTTATTTTCATGACTATTTACATTGTAGATTCTCACTGAAGGCACCAAAACTATGAATGAACACATATGGAATTATGTACTAAACAAAAAAGTGTGAAATAACTGAAAACATGTCTTATATTTTAGATTCCTCAAAGTAGCCACCCTTTGCTTTTTTTGATAACTCTGCAAACCCTTGGTGTTCTCTCAATGAGCTTCATGAGGTAGTCACCTGAAATGGTTTTCCTTCACAGGTGTGCCTTGTCAGGGTTCATTAGTGGAATTTTACCCCTTATTAATAAAAAAGCAAAGGGTGGCTACTTTGAAGAATCGAAAATATAAGACATGTTTTCAGTTATTTCACACTTTTTTTTTAAGTACATAATTCCATATGTGTTCATTCATAGTTTTGATGTCTTCAGTGAGAATCTACAATGTAAATAGTCATGAAAATAAAAAGGAAACGCATTGAATGAGAAGGTGTGTCCAAACTTTTGGCCTGTACTGTATGTTCTAGTTTCTTCTCTCCTCTGTGACAGTAAACTGAATATCTTTGAGTTGAGGACAAAACAAGACATTTGAGGACATTTGAGGCTTTGGCAAAAAAAAAATCTATATTTTTAACCATTTTCTGACATTTTATAGACCAAACAACTAATCCGTTGATCCAGAAAATAATCCACAGATTCATCGACTGTGAAAATAACCCTTAGTTGCCGCCCTACTCCTTGAGTCTTCAGAGTCATCAGAGGATATGGCTTTATTATTTATTATTGGTCGATGGAGCAAAGTTGAACCGTTACATTGTTGGTGCTCTCTCAGGAAAAAAAGAACAAAATAGTACCTTTAAGGTACAAAACTTAGTCACTGGGGTGGTACCCTCAATAGTACATCTTCGTACCTTTAGGGCTCCTGCACACTGGCGGCGTGGCGTGAGCGTGGCGTTTCTGTTGCGTGTCAGCTGCGTGGCGTTTTCTATGTCTTTGCTCACCAGAAAGGTGTCTGACGCGGCGCTGCTGCTAGCCTTGTCTGGACACATGGATGTGTAGGATACTTCACGTTAAACATAAACATATACTGATCTGATTACAGCAAAGACAACGTCGGCAGTATTGACGGCAAAATAGGCTACAGAATATTTCCTTCTGTATTGACAGGTGCAATATTTGAAAATTGATAATTATTTATTATTATTTTTTTAAATTACATTCATATATCTGCATTTATGTCAAAACCTAGAGACTTTCAAACATCAACATGTCATTTATTAATATGTATTTGTGTCAAAATGACATATAAACACCTTTTCGTCTTCTATTTTGCCTGGAAACGCTTCCAACCAAAATAAGCGTCGGTCCTATTTCTAGCATACACACGTTTTCGCCGTGAGAGATGCACGCTTGAGACGTGCGTGTCATGCAGGCAGCGTGCACGCTCTAACCTGTTAACATGGGAGCCGAAATAAAAACGGACACGCCACGCAGCCAGTGTGAAGGAGCCCTTAGTCAGAGGAACAAAATCGTACCTGACTTGTTTGTACCTTCTAAAAGGACAAATCTTGTATCTTTGAAGATCAATTATGTGCAAAGGTACAATAAAGTACCCCTGTAAAAGGTACAATATTGTCCCATTAAGGTACCGCCCCAGTGACAAAACCACGCTGTACCTGTAAGTGGCAAATAAAGTTCCTTTTTCTTCCTTTAGTGTGGTGACTCTATTGAAACGAATTGATTCGGGTCTGAAATGTTGCTGACATAACTCCTGGTGTGCCCGAGCCCTTTGAAATATAGTGAGATTATGGAGATTTATACCTGCAGCTTTTCCTCCGTAGTTTGTCGGACCCTCTGTGTCTCTGACAGTGTTGCGTCCAGTTCCTCTCCCTGCTGCAGGCGGAAGAGGAGCTCCTGCTCCAGAGGCCTCAGGGCCTCTTCTGGCTGCCGAGCACTCGCCCGAGACCTTTGTCTGTGGGCTCTGTGCTCTATGTCCTGTTGTAGATGTTCAGAACGCGCTTGGAGCTCCTTGATCCGACGACTGTCATCATCCATTGATGAGTGTATCTGGTGTAGACGTCTATGCATTTCTGTTGATAATGGGTTAACATTTCTGGTTATAGAAACGTCATGAGGAAGAAGTCGCTCACCAAAAAATGTAGAAAATGTAAACTGGTTTGAACACATACCTTGTTCTCTGTCCAGCTCTTCCTGTAACTGCTCCTCCCAATGCTCGCTGTACATCAAATCTGCCTCGTTCTGCCTCAGACGCTGCTCCAGTTTCTCCAGTTCACCTTCGGGGACCGGAGTCAGACCAGCAACTGTGGCAGACGAGCTCGCTCGCTCCAACACCTCTGTCTCTCTCTCCAGAGCGTGAAGCTGAATCTCCAGGTCTTGCAGCCTATACTGCTGCTGCAGAATCTGCCTAAACATCTCCTCTTTGGAGGAGGAAGGGGGAATTGCCTCCACAGGGTTGACAGGGTCTAGGAAAGAGACAGGGGAAGCTCTGGGTTGTGGGGAGTCTCGTGGTGACGGAGACCAGGCCCTGCTTGGTTTGGTCCTCTTGGGATGTGTTGAGGGGCCCAGACTGAAGGTGAGAGCCTTGTGTGGCTCATTGCGTTTGAGGGGCTCGGGTTCTGATGGTTGGGGAAGGGGAAAACGTCTTTTTGTTTTGGGTGTGTCTCGACTGTCACTGAGGCTGGGACCTGTCCTCCGCAGAATGAACTGGACCTCTGACGCCAGCTGTCCCAGCTGAGCCAGATGCTGAAGAGGGCAGTCGTCAGCAACCAGCTGTCTCTCAGTGCCTCGTATCTTGAAGATAAGAATGTAACGACCGGTCTGACCTGTGGAAAATACAGATACATGAAGGATCAATACCTAACAGCTTGCTTTATTACAAGCAACAAACAGCTGGATGTTGTGCATGGGCCACACGCTCAACCAGAGCTACCAGGGCACACCCATTGTTTGCGTTCTTAGTGATTTTATGTCTTTAAATGTTGTCATTATCTTTTTTTAACCGTCTAATGTTTTAATGTTTTTATGGCTAAGGGAAATGCCACGCAAATTTCATTTTGTTGTTGTCTGACCCCCTTAATGACAATAAAGCTAATTTGACTTCAACATTGGGAATTCTGACCAAATCTTACAGTAATCACTCATTTTGACCTCTTATAGGAAAGCTAATGTGGTGTCCGAAATGGACAGTGTTCCTAACAACAGTGATGGAAAGATTTACGAGAACAACAACGTATTGTAAATCAAAACGTGTATTACTAAAACGTGTTGGATGAGGATGAGCCCTGTGTTGAATGAAAATTGAGAGACTTACCAATCGCTTGTGCAAGAGCTATGACGACATCCTGGCAGGAAGTTTTCAGTGATAGGCCACAGACCACTCTGACTGCGCCCTCCACCCACACCTTCAGCTCCATCTTTGACCTGCAAAGAGACAGACGGACACATCAGTGAACTGCACTTGTAACCTTAGCTAGAATAAAAAAATAAATAAAAACAGAGTATAATTAAAAAATGTGATTCTAATCATACAAGATCACCAAACCATACGACGGTATCGGTTGTTTATTTTTACTTCTTAGTCTACTTGTAAATGTCAAAACTGAAAGTACTCATGATGACAAAAAGACTTTAGCTATCAAATAAATATAGTGCATTAATATCTCTCTGAAATGTGATGGAGTATAATTATAAAGTTGCACAAAATTGAGACTTGCAGAACGTAAAGTAGGCCTACAAATACCAACCTTGTATTAACCTTAGGCTACTTGAGTAAATTTAGGCTACTTGAGTAAACCTGAAATCAGTGCTAAGAGTGTATTGAGAGAGGCTGCATATAGCCCATACTTAAAACTAATAGAATTTAGAGGGATCTTTTTATCATACTGTACAACAACTAGTCATGGCAGGGAGGACAATAGACAAAAGAACAATTTCTACCTCCAGCTGTACTCTTTACTTCCATCTACACTCCATTTGCACTGCTTACTGTGACTACTGTGTTATAAATTCATTTGATTTTTAATATAGGTTTAATCTATGTATGTTCATATGCTACTGGATACTTGAATTTCCCTCTAGATAAAAAGTATTGGTATTGGTATTGGTATCGGCAATACCAGCCTGGTATCGCACATCACTACAGCCTAACATTTAGTGCTTTTAGTTTCTGTCTCTTTAAAAGGACAACTCTTAAACAACAGCTCGATTGGTTGGGATTAGGCATTGACCTCGAGTGGTTAAGGTTAGGGATAGCCGATTGGTCAGGGGATACACGTACGCATGGACGCCTGGCCAATAGTAGTGTGTGAATGGGCGGGTCTTGGCGTGGCCATAGTAGGATTCGCGCCCGGTAACCTCTTATATACTATGCCGGTAACTAGGAGTGAAGGAGAACCTAGCTAACTAGTTAACACTTTTTTAATAACAATTTTAGAAGTGAGTTTGAGTTTCCGTTCTGTCTCTTTTGTTGAACACTGTTTTTGGGTCGAGTTTTGAAAAAGGACTTGGTGAGTTTAAAATAAATATAATGTTAATGTCAGCTAACGTCAAACAAGTAGCTAACATTAACGGTTAGCTAGCCATTTTGGGCGTTTGTTCACAAGCTAAATGTGTAGCCAAACTTGTCAGTAACTTTACTTATACTACTAGTTAGTTTCGTGTTGTGTGTTTTGTCAATTTGTGTTAAGAGATAATATGAAGCTAACGTTAGCATTTCCTGCAGTCATGCTCAGCTGTTTGGGGTTGATAACGCAGGCTGTTGTTGCATATTGTTGCACAACAATGCACAACGCAGTTATTTCTTCAGTAGAAAATATTCCCATGAAATTTTGTAGACACTTAATCACATGGCTTATCTTTTCAATTCCATTGCATTTGGACAATTGCTCTGGAAAGACATGTTGTATTTTATATGTTTTATGGACGGATAGATGCTTCCAAATGCTTGTGAGTAAATATTAATTTCAGTAGTAATATGTGCGAATTGAGGCTTTAAATTGACAGGCTGCACATATTTGAGGGAAGAAAAGTGATTGCTCTTGAAATAATACAATTTGTTTCTGGTAAAATTATGACTTTTTATCTGAATATCAGAGTATTTTACCCTCACAATAGTCTTACTCCGTGAGCAGATGTTTGAGTAGGATTCCAGTCAACTAGCCCTTTACTGTAACTGCACCATGTGTGACCCTGCGCAGATTTTATCCAAATAACCAAATAGAAACCTAAGGTATTAGACAATTTTTGCAGCTGACATATGATGCTAAAAAAAACAACACACAATTTCAGATAGTGTTACAATTGTCTTTAGAAAACGCATTATTATAATGCAAAATATTTGTAATTCTTAAGATATAGGCTATAATTGTTCACAGAGGCAAGGGAAAGTAACATTTTATTGTGGCTTATATAATTGTGGAGATGATTGAATATATCAAATAACAGTTGATAAGAGTTGTCTCTGTCTTGGGAACACAGCGACTGTCTCAACCTGCTGTTCCCATACATATAATACTGTAACCTTATACAGTATATATGGTTACATACATATGCATCTGTGTGACGCATGAAAGTTAAGCCAGCCTGAGAGTGACAAAAAGTTTAATAAATCCCTCTCCCACGGTGTCAGTATACAGATGGGCAAACCAATACGCAACGCACAGGTTTAGGAATGTTCTCACATACTGAATTCCACAGGAAACACGGGAACAGTAAAGGTATCTAATACTACTACATAAGCTAATATGTTTTTTTGTAACATGTTGTCCCTCCTACTCCCATTTACATTCAGGAGTAGGAGAGATGATCTAGAGCAGTATTTCTCAGAGTGACCCTGCGGACGAGCGACCCCTGATAATCCGCAATTAGATTTGGTAAGATATCATGTTTTTAATTTAAAATTCATGACAGGGTTTCTCAAACTGACGGCCAGCAACTCGAAAGCCTAATAGTAAAGGAGCATAGCGGCGCTAAGCTCCCTACGCAGCCGCTGCAAAATAGTTGTGCGAGAGAAAACTCAGATTGGACAGATAGTATAGCTAGCTGTCTGGATTTACATTGCAGAGATCTGAGGAGCAGTTAACCATAGTCCTCAGGAATCCACTGGAGTTTAAAATTCCAACAAAAAAGAAAGCGGAAGGAAACGGAAATCCGCGAAAAGACATGGAACATCAATGATGCAGACTACAGAGACCTGACTTCCAATTGTGTTCAACCATTTATCTTATTCTTAAAGACAAAAATGGGAAGTAACTGAGTTTTGGAAAGCGTTGTAATTTTGCTTCAGTGAAGAAAAAGTAGAAAGTCAATAACATTTATCTGATGGCAAGAGTTTCTGATTACTGTACAGTCAACATTAGATAAGATGATAAAATCATTTACTGGGGATGGAAACTATGCACTGTTTAAACAAAAACAGCACACAGCAGATTCAGTGTTACAACTCACTGGGAAGTGTCAGCAAACCAAAAACTCTAATCTAATCCAAGCAAATATGTTTTTCAGTTTCAGTCAGCTGAAACTATATATATTTACTGTATCGACTAGAGATGCACCGATAGACCGGCTGGTGACCAGAACTGGCTGGTTTTCACATGCTCGGCCATGACCTACGACCGGCAGGTCAGTCTGACATATGCCGATTTTATGCCGCTCAACGCAACAATTAACTGAAATCTAATCTAATCAAAATCAAATTTTTTTTAGTTGGATATTTAATGTGAAAAGAAGGAAATGGATCTAACATTGCACTTTAGATGTGTGTGAATTTCCCACACCAGGAATAATTTATATAGTTCTATTTTATAGTGATCCATTATCTGTTCAAAAAATGTTCTATTAAAGAAAAGATAGAAAATAAATATTTGTGTGTGCTGTAAAGTGGTTAGAAACAATGAATCGGCCGGCCTAACTCAAAGAAAATCGGATATCAGAATTGGCATAGAAAGTTTTAATTGGTGCATCTCTAGTATCGAATAAACTTATTAGTAGCTTGTTAGCAGGCTCCCAGCATGCTGTACAAATACCCCCCCCCCACACACACACTAACCCACACACACACACACACACACTTATGAATAAGTGAATAATAATGGAGCCCTCAAAAAATCTGAATCGAAATACAGTTGTGCTTTAGTTTTTACCTGGAATCTACACACTTTAAAAATACTGTTCACTCTTAGATTTGTTACAGCACCCAAAAGATGCTAAATGCCAAATTTCTTTGTGAGATGCCAAATTGTTATTGCACTCCGTTTATGTGGCGTTCCTCTAGGACATTATTATTATTATTATTATTATTATTTTAACAATAAATAACAATTCAGTAAATTGGTATCTATGTATTTATTTGTTATATTTTGATTTACAAAGTTATTATTATTAGGAAAGTAATGTTTAAGTCAAGCCTGATGTTGTCTTACTGAACATATTAAAGAATGATCCCAGTCACTTCCACACAGTGAGGCCTAGAGCTTATTAAATAAACACTGGTATCGGATCAGCACCCACTATCAGCCAATACTCTGTATAGAGACCGAGTGCCTGTAAGTCCTGCCACCACTGGAAGGGAAATCGACTCTCTAACAACAAAAAAATGCCTAAAAGCTGCTGTGTGGTGGGATGCACTACCAACAATTTAGAGAAACTATGCATAACTAAGTTTTATAAGCTGCAGAAACCAAAAAACGTCTTTTTATGAAGACAAAAGTGGATAAAGATGTTAAATATCAGTAGGAATAATGGGAAGACACTAAGCTAACGTAATACCCAATATTACGTGTGCATCAAGTATTTTGTTACCAAGTCAAATATCCAAATGTCACTTTTAGGCTAACTTTATATCATTAAGTTAAGCTAAAGCATTTACTACACAGTATGCAACTGACTGTATGTTATAGTGGAATGTGGATAAATCGGGAGCTTCAGTATTATGTTTGCAAGTGCCTTGGCTTGCATAGCATAGCTAACATTAACTTACTAATATTAACTGGTCCTCTCTGGTAGACATAGGTTGCTAAAATAATCTTTTGACATGCTTAAATCTGATGTTTAGCTAGCTAGCTACAGACCCTTTGTAAGCATTTGAGCCGTTAGTTGCATATTGTGGCGCCAGTTGTTTTCCCCTCCGGTGGGCGTGGCTTTCAGAGAATGATGCGATGTGCTCGGTCTCTATCGGACTGAATAGTAGGATCGTAGCATCCCTACTAGTAATATTGTCAAGTGAGCTGATTACCAGCACATTTACACAACAAGGTGCATTAAGTGAACATTTTTCTAACGGAGAAGCATCAGAGTCATCAGTTTAACACACCAGGCAAGTTTACATTTTGCACAAGGAAACAGGTGTTTGACAGTGACATGTGGAAGTTTCTGTCTGTGTAGTTTCTCCGTATTTGCAGGAGAAGACACACAAGTTTGCTGAGGGCAGGAATGTGGCAGAACATGCTGAGATTCCTGGAGGACTCAGACTCCACCCACAAATTCCTCTACTCTCTGTTTACTAACTTCCACTGTTCAGTATCACCATCAGAAAATGAATCAATAGAAACTACAAGTCCTCAAAACCTTAAAAACTAGCGCTACACACAAATGATATTCTTTATGTGAATAATCATGAATTTCACTCATCTTTTTAAAATATTTAAGCATGGAAACAAAAATACATGTGTTGCCTTAAGAAGTATGTTTCCCCCATTAAAACATTAAATAAGCACATTAAACAATAACATTTCTTAAATGTAATATGACAGAAGTAACTATCAACCTGCTCAGTTTCATTTGAAGATTTTAAATATGTTACGGTCTGCAAAATCACTATTGTAGCTTTGATATCTCTTAATAAGACTCCTAAACTAAGACTCATTATTATAGAAGTGATTTTATGTAAATGTTTATTTTCAACTTGTTCCGAGGTTTGTATCTGGCTTGTCTTGAGCTGCTCATGAAATGTTTTTAACCCATTATAGAGTTCTGACAGTGAAGTAAAGAAACTTTGATGCCTTCATGTACATTATAATATACTTATTATGAATGAAGACAAGTGAAGGTAAAGATAAAGGCATTTCCATGATGTATGAGTTGAAATTAATAGGCCCACAAACAAGTTAAAAATCACAAATTAAAGCTTTTCTTTTTCTCTTGAAAAACTAACTCATTCTGATTTTTTACGAGATAGGTAACCAGGTAACAGGGTCATTAGAGTCACACTCACCTGTTAGTTCAAGCTTCTCTCAGTTTTAATGATGGTCCTTGGTCTCTGTCCCTGTTGTGTGTCCAGGCTGATGCATGGCTCTGACCCAAATACTCACCTACAGATACTTCAGCTGGGAAGGAGGAGGAAGATGTGAAGGAGGAGGAGTGAAGCTGTGGAATGCAGCCTTTCTGGATATACTGCATGAAATGTGATGTCACACTGATCGTGGTGGGAGATAATTAGGTTTACAAATTTACATTTGGCATTCTTCTACTTTCACCTTAGAGGAAAGGGTTGTACTTCATACTTCTCCACATTTATCTTGAGTGCTGAATTTACTCTGCATGTCATGAACTTAGCAAATGTCATCTCTTTCTCTCTTTTTATGTTTTCTCCTTTCATTCCTTTGTGAAAATGAAATATAGGGACAGTTAAACTAAACTCTTCTTGTCTTCTTTACTATCAGTAGTTTTGCTTTTGATACATTCTGTACATTTCACTGAGACTTATTTAATTTCACTGAAGAACAGTTATGAACATTGGACCTTTACTTGTAATGTAATGTATATATGTATAATGTAAGGTTTACTATGACCTTATACTCCATCATAAGATATCATAAGGTACATGAGCAAATGTTTGGGTAAGATTTGGGTCAACTGGCCCTTTAACTGCACTATAGGTGGCCCTGTGCAGATATTGTCTAAATAACCAAATGAAAAACTTTGGAAGTAAACTTTTTGCTGACATTATATTTGTATTTTTACTATGATACTGCAAGTGTGGGTACTACCTCCACGACTGCCTCTGTCTCACTTAACAATGATGTCACTGTGACACTGAACCGGGGCTCCTCCTACTGTGAGTAAGAGATAAAAACTCATAAGGAGTGGCTCTCAGTGCCACCCTGCTCTTTCTCCTAATCTGAGGCATTCCACTCTGCAAGTTGTGTGCACATGTTTGCATGAAGCGGTGTGTGCTGAGGGTTAACAACTCTGCTCCGCTGGTTTTTCTCAGTGCCATTTAATTACAGCAGCAAGACAAACAAACACACAGAAGGTATTGAGCAGAAAGTATTTAGGATAAATACCAGCCAGCAGCAGATGTCACCGTGCTTGGGTACTGGCAGCATCTCAGCTGCAACATGTGCATTCATTAAATTAACTGTACATTAACGTTTTCACTCCTCATGACTGGCAGATCATTTGTTTAGCTCATATTCAAACCCCAGCTGAGAGCAGAATATGATCCATTGGATATAGAGTTCAGGGGTCAATCTGGAACTAATGATCCTTTTTATTATGCATTTTTTTTTCTCAATTAGTCGTTTTCATCCATAAAATGTGAAAATAGTGAAATTGCACATCTTGATATTCAAATGTCTTCTTCTGTCTGAGCAACAATCCAGATATCCAGTGTAGTATCTAGTGTAAGTAAACCAGCAAATATTCACAGTTGGGAAGCTGTTTTCTTTTTTTTTTTTTTTTTAAAACAACTTAAATTACAAATTGATTATCAAAATAATTGCTGATTAATTTTCTGCTGACTCATTATGTCAGCTCTAGTCCGGCTGAAACCCATTTTCTTCAATACCATTTACTGACCGGACTTGCAGCACTAATCTGTGGCATTCCCATGAATCACTTGTGTGAGGAAGATGTTACTCATAAGCTAAAGTCATTAAACATTTATAAGCTGTTTAGCCGTGGTCCAGCTGAATCTGTGCTTGCTTTAATACATCCAACTTCCATGCAGCCACGTTTTAAACTTTTTAGCCACAGTTAAGCTAGTCAGATGCTAAGTGACACAGCAAAGATTAATTGCTGAACTTCCAAGTTAACACTAAATAAAGATCCTCTTAGGAAAGTGAGACATATTGCTCTTTAGTCATGAATGATGCTATTTCATCATGGCCGCTCAAGTCTAAACCTTACAGACTTGGCCAGCTCTCCAACAGGAAAGAGATTTTCGTGTCCAGGGACTTCCTGGTTAAATAAAACGGCTTGGCTTAACAATGCTGACTAGCTGGGTTCGTTGAATAGATGGAGTAATGTGTGTCTGTAATAGGAGAAGAGATGTGTACCAAAACAATGTTAAATAAGATTTGATCTGGCAAAATCATAACTGGAATTGGTATAGTATTGTTAAAATATTCCTTTTTATTGTTTTATGCAAATTCTTAACTTTTGTGTGCAGTAATTGTGCTTTATTACTCTTGCATTTCAGTGCCCTTTGTCTGGAAAGATTTTTGTGCATCTAACCTCTTCATTGTGGACTTGACTTGACTCTGTGAGCTTTGAGTGCCCCCTTGTGGCTGTTTTCCAGAATGGTAAGTGAAACTTTATGTCCCATACAGTGTTTATTACAGTTTATACACAGTTTCTTATCAACTCAGTTTTAACCAGTTAATGAGAGCAAAATGTGTTATGTGCTTGAAGATGGATGGATGGATGGATGCTTAAAACAAATGAGCAAATCTGCCATCCCATAACAGGGAGTTATTACTGTGATTGTGAAGTATATTAATTGTGTCATCAAATGGCCAAAGGCTAAATTGCACAATTGTATCAGTGCTTCTTTCTTGCATTCACTATTTGCTCTTCGAAGAGTTGAATGGATTGTCCAGAGTAACTGGGGACATTGTTTCTGGGACGACAGATCTTTTTTTAAATGTAATTTTTCAAAGATGTGAGCATCACAAATTAAAATTAAATTCCATTCACCGTCATTGTATTTTAGAGAGATGCAGTATTACTGCATATAAAAATACCCCCCTCCCCTTAAATAATACTATTACAATCCGATTCATAACATTGTGTCCTGAGTGAAAACAATGTAAATCTAACTGTGTTTTTGAGATATGTGATGTCATGTAGTGTTGTTGTAATAATTATTAACTGGTGTTGATAGACACTGTTATCCCAGAATGCAATGCTGAATGGAAATAAAGGAACTACTGACAGCTAGAAAGAGTGATTGTTGGTTACAGCTTGAAAAACTAAACATTAAAGCTATTACATGTAGTTTCTGTCTCCCCCATGAGGAATTCTAAGAAATGACAACAACACTGTTGTCACAAAAAACTTTATACTTAAGATTTGTAAACTTACTTACAAATTTAAATTTGACAAGTGACTTCAAGCATTTTGTCTTTTATTATATTTATTTCAAAGAAAAATACTCACATGATCTTTCTACATGAATCATCCTCATCATCATCATTACTTTATATAAACTAGGAAAAAATAAAAAACAAACGTGCAATCAACAAAACTCAAACAAAAACAGTAAAGAAATCGTCGACATATGAAATATTCCAGCTTTTAAACTTTCTTGTAGATTGAATAACTCATATAATATAATAATAGCATTAATCATTGACAACAACATGCATACATTTAAACTAATGCAGATTTCTGTACTCTCAAAGAACACATTCATTACTTTTTTAAAGATTTCATCTAGCAAGACTTTTGAGAAATAAAATATTGTAAATAGTGGAGTAATAAGTAGTAATAACAAAAGTAAGTAGTAATACTAATAATAGTAAGTAAAACATAATCTCATCACATGCTATTTGTACAACAGACTTATAAAATTATTTTCGTGCACCTCTTTAGTTTATGAAACATATTTTAAAGGAATAAAACAAGAAATAATTGTCACTATTTGAAAGTAAAAAAACAAAACAAAGGAAGTCAGCATCAAAAGTCAAATGTGTCAATATTTCTTATTCACTGATTCCAATTTCATCAAATACACATCAAAACATAAAAATGTTATACCTATTGCTAGAAGTAAAGAAATGAGAAATATTTAAGCATAGTGATGACATGTTAGAAAACATCTGTTACACGGCCTTTGTAGTTTAACATCATCATCATCATCAACATCAGCATCTTTAGCACTAGTCATTACAGACGGAGCTGTAATCATCAAAACATGTAAAAAAAATAAAACTATTTCCAGCATTTTGTTACTTGGTAACCCTCCTATTGTCCTCGGATCAAATTTGACCCATTTTCTCTCTATATCAAAAATGTGGGTTTCTTTCAACAAATTGTCCAAAAAAATGACGTGGATAGTTCCATACAATGTTTTTTTGTGTAAAATAAATGATCAGTTCAATACTTTCAATTAATATCGGTATTTTATTAGATTTTATAGCATTTGAAAAACAAAATTATAGAAGGTTGAAAAAAGTGACAAAAATGCTTTAAAAAGGTGGGAGAAAAACATGAAAAAAATTGACAGAAACATCAAAAAAAGTGACAAACTTGGAAAAAAGTGACAAAAAAGTCAAAGCTTCAAAAACTTGATTTAAAAAAAACCAACAAAAATGTTTAAAAAAAGTGTCAGAAAACTTGGGGAAAAAAGCGCTTCAAAACGTAAAAAAAGCCACTAAAGTGTCGAAAAAGACGACTAAAACATTGAGAAAAAAAAAGGTTTTCATTTTGACCCAGAATGACAAAAATCTGCGTGGTCGACGGGAAGACAACAGCAGGGTTAAACACATCATCATCATCATCATTATCTGGCATCAACATATATTTCAACTAATGTTGATTTTTGTTACCTCCAAGCACATATCAGTTACTTTTCAGATTAAATTAAGATTAGAAATTAATGATGAGAAATAAAACTATACAAATGTAAATAGTGGAGTAAGTAATAATAGGTAGTACTAATAAAAGGAAGTCAACTCAAAGTCACAATGAATGAACCATGCTGACATATCTATAACAAAACTTCTATAAATCCTCATTATCACTGACATCATCATTATTGTGCACACCAGTTATACTGTGCATTTAAAAATATGAAGAAAAATAAAAAAACAGAAGTAGCCAAAAAACTGAAAAAAATCATTGTCATGATGTCCTTCTCCAGGTGATCTCTGAAGTACATTTTCAACATCATAATTGTGAACACCAGTCATTATAAACATAGACATACAGCATCTTGAAAATAGATTAAAAAAAAAATACCTAATGATCACAACCCAAAAAAATAAAAACAAAACATAATCCCTTTTTTTTAAATGATCTTTGTCAACATCATTATTGTGTACACCATTTATGGGCTTGAGGGCCTGCAGAAGATTGATAAAAGAACATTTGTAATCTTCAAAAAATAAAAACAAAGTAATAAATATAAAGTATAGAATAAAGTCTAACATAACTATTTACAGCATTTCATTTTCTCCAACTTGTTTAAATCATCTATTGCAATTCTAAACTAAAAAATAAAACATAAAATCTTACAATCCGTCATAGTTAAATTATTTCCTGCACAGCTTCTAAAATATTTGAGATGTTTTCATTACACTACATTATGCTGATTACTTTTCTACATAAAGATTATTTTGCAGACAAGTTGATAATTTTCAAACAGTATTAATCTGTCTTGACT
The DNA here is from genome assembly GCF_004354835.1 of Perca flavescens. Taxonomy (NCBI): domain Eukaryota; kingdom Metazoa; phylum Chordata; class Actinopteri; order Perciformes; family Percidae; genus Perca; species Perca flavescens. Next base: position 41,422,555 of record NC_041331.1, read on the forward strand.
GATTGTTCTACTGAATACGTAATGAGAACGTCTTCAGTTCCTTTTTCCTTTTGGTCTTCTCTGTACATTTGTATATGAAAAAGTCTTCCATGTTTCAATGTTGTTTAGTTTTAAAGATATTCAGGATGGTATGTTGTTCACTTTATATTGAAGGCATCTTTTAATCCCTTCAGAGCTTGTTCCTTTGTGATTCTCCTCCAGGCCTCTGGAACATCAGCTGGTTTGGCTTTGTATTCTTGAGCAAATCTTTCATTGTATTGAACCAGGACATACTTCCAGTAGTCTGATGCCTCGAAGGTGGAGTCAGGAGGAATGTGCCAGTCTGGATAGTATGTGGTGTAGTTCTTATAAGGATGCCACTCCCCTTTAGTTTCTGTGTTTCTGAATTTACGGTCACTGTGCACACTTGTTGTACACAGTGTTGGAACCAGCTTCTCAGTGTCCACATGCCTGTATCTACCAAGACCTTGTGGCCGATGAACAGCTGCATGATGTTTCTCGTGTTCTTTGCCTCCAGCCTCACAAGGAACTTTACAAAATGGACATTGTTGTCCACAGCCAAACATCCGCTTGAAAAGCTCATCTTGGGGTTTGATTGGAAGTTTGTTCAGAGTCTCAGTGATGTCTTCAGAGTTTGAGAATTCCTCCTGCAGCTGTTCCTTTAATTCACCCAATGATTTACTGAGGCTCTTTGTAAATGGATGACATGTGCTTTGGATTTGAAACAAGGAGGTTTTTTCAGCCTCCACTGAAATTGAGATGTCTTTGATCAAATATGTGCGCATGTTGTCGATGAGCTGTGTGATGCTTTCCTGGTTATCTGGAAGCAGAACACCATCCTCTCCTTTTGAGGCTCGTTCTGTTGCTTCTGTTATTTTTTTAACTATGACCTGCAGATTCTTACTCTTCAGTTTGCACAAAGTTTTGTCTTTTGACATGTTTTGCAGAATGTGTTGAAATATCCAATCTTTAACATAAATTTCATACGTACAAATGTACTTGACAAAACTCTCAAACTCTCCCTTTTGCAGCAACTCTTCCTGAATGTTGTACTGGAATAAGGAGCGTGTACTGTAACTTGTCGAAATCTCATCTACAATGTTTATTCCCAGATATGTATTGATATACTCATCTACAGCAGGTTTGATACAACATCTGACAAAATCATCTGCTTTGCGTTGGCAATCATCTCTCTTTTTGTATAAATCAATAAAATCCAACAAGTACTGATTCTTGTACTTCTCCAGCTGACTTCTTGGATTATTGTCAGACATGAATTTTTGGTGCATTTTTAAGAATTCCCTCGAGGCAATGCCACAAATATGAAGTTTCAGGTCAATCTCAAACTGTGTATTTGTGTTGTAGTGTTTGTAGTTCTGTTTAAGGTTTTCATCTATTTTCTCCAAAAGTTCTTTTGTGAAAGAGTCATGGTAATCTCCATTTGTCTTTGTTTTATCAAGAATAAACTGTGTGGAAATCTTAATCACACTGTCTGCAAAACTCTGTAAATCTGTATCCCACAGAGATTTAACCTTATCCCAAATGCTGCCAAGATGGTCTTTTGTGGTCTTAAATTTACCCATCCCTAAGTTCTTTAGCTCAACAATCTTTTGCAATTTTTCATTTACATTCTGATTTGAGAAATGTTTTCTCAGTTGTGTGAGAATACATGCAGAGATTTCTCGTTCTTTCAGGCCAGGTATATTTTCAGTAGCTTTAGCCCACATCTTTTCAAACTCATCTCCCAGCTGTTCATCGGACGGTGTGGTGGTTTTGCAGCGATTCAGTAGTTCCATGACCCGCTCTTCAATCACGCCTCTGGATTTCCTCCGTATGTCCTGAGCCTCTTTTAAACCGATTTTCAGTTTAAGGGCCTCATCCAAGTAATTACCCACAGATTTTTTGACCTCATTTACAAGACTCTTGATTCTGTGGAGAAAGTCTATTTTGTATTTCTCTATCAAATGTACATTACTGTCTTTTCTTTTGTAGTAGTCACTGAGTTTCTCGTTCGTTATTTTTTGCTGGGCTGCTATTTTGTCCAACACCTCAAATTTTTTTGACTCAACCAATCTGTTCCAAATTTCCACCTGAGATTCATTGTCAGCATTTTTGATTTCCAACTCTGCTGCTGTCTGCCAGGAGAGAATCTCTTTCCTGAACTCCCATTCCCATTCACTGAACTCTTTGTCAAGGTTGTCGTACACATGAGCCACAAGAGTGTTTCTGAAACTGAAGATGAAGTTCTCATATTTGACTGCTTTCCAGAGACTTCTCATCCATTCTAGAAACTCTGGAATCTGTGAGACTTCATCGCTTTTGTCTCCTTTCCCTGTCTCCAAGAGATTTTTCTTTAAACCTGCTACAGCTTCACTGTAACCTGTGTTTACTGGTGCCATCGGTGGGGTCCCATGCCAGAGTCCTGGGATGTTCCAGTTGTTTTTTTCCATGTCATAGTTCAGCACATCTGTGAAAGCTTTTATATCAGGCTTCTTCTCCATTTCGGCTGCAATTAGAGTCATTTCGTTGAGCTGGTCCAAAAAATGTTTTCTTTCTGTCAGATTCTTGGTATGAGCTGAGACTCCACCAACATTCTGGTGCACAAAATGACAAACTGGCTTTTTACCAATTTCCTTCATTCTCAAGAATGCATGAGTTGCAATTTGCAGGATATCTTTCATTTCTGTTGAGTTCTCCATTGCGATGTTGATAATGGTGACATCACTTAAGCCAATCACAAAGGTTGCCAGCTGGTTGTCATGCTCATAACTGTCCTCTAGTTGTGCCAAATCAGAAGACTTAAGACCTTCTGTGTCAATGAGAAGTATAAAGTCACAGTTCAGATGGCATTGCATATCCTCACTTACTCTGAGGAAGAGCATATAAGCTCCTCTTGTGCATCTGCCACTGCTGACAGGAAACTGCACACCAAACATGGTGTTGAGGAGTGTTGACTTCCCACTACTTTGAACACCCAACACCGTCAGTACCAACAGTCTGCTCTTCTCTCCGACCTTCCTGTGAAGCTCCATTAGCACATCTGTCACCCATCTCTCTGGGATGTTAGAAGCATCTCCATCTAAGAGCTCTAAAGGATATCCATCCAACAGCATTTCAGCAGCCAAACCAGGGAGACAAGACATTTTATCAGCAGTGTTTTGTGACTGCAATGAAATCTCATAGATCAGCCCCATCTCTCTCATGTAATGCTCTAGTCCTAAAGAGCTATCTAGCAAAGCTTGATCCAGCTCTGCAATGAGTTTAGCATCCGTTTTCTTGCATTGCTCTTTAAATTTGTTACGCAGATCAGTCAGTTTGTCCCGAGAATGTGAATTCAACTTCAACTTCATCCACTTAAGGAAATAATCTCTTTTTTCTTTGTCTCTTGTGGATAAGTTTTCAATAAAACTCTTAATTCCTTTTGACAATTTTTGTTTGCTTTGCCACTCTCTGATATTTAGTTTTTCTGCCTGTAGATTAGATTTATAGTCTTCGAGGCCTGAGGCACCAGTGTCTTTCATCCTACATTCCTCCTTCTCTAACTTCGATAAACTTTTCCATTTATCTCCTTGCAAAGGAAGTTGTATTTTCTTGTAGTCTGGTATTCGTCGCACTCCGATTCCTTCCACAATCTCCTCAGCTGCCTTCCTTTGGTCGTCACTTGTGCGTTCATCCACAGACAGACCAAGTTCAACAGCTTTGTCAAGCATATTTGCAATGCTTCTTGTTGTTTTTACATCTTTGACAGATTTCTTGATGGCTGAACAAAGTTTCTTTGAAAACTCTGCTACATTTATCTTTGGATCTTTGATTTTTATACTGGTCTTTGGTAGGTCTAATTCTTTCTGTATTTTCTTGACAGACATCATATCCTCTGTAGCATTCCCCTCCTTGCGGTTAACAACGAAGAACAGTTTGGATTTCACATCTTGAAGAGAAGTCAGACTCTTGTGCTCTTCTTCTTCAACTTTGTCCAGGAATACAAAGGTAGCAGTTGACACTTGATAAAGAAAAATGAACTGTGTGCGTGACTCACAAATGTCTCCTCGCAAATTAGCAAACGCAACTGGTTTTGGGAATTTGTCAAGATTTTCAGTACCACTGGGAAGGTACCAGCAAACCTCTACTAAACCATTTGCAATGTTTCTTTTAAGTGCTCCACCTTCCATATCTCTGTGTATGAACATATTGTTGTTGGACTGACCAAGGCTGAGAACATGATTCAAACACTGGGACTTGGATAAACTGCAGTTTTTCAGCCTGACAAAGAAGTAGAATGGAATATCTGCTTGGATAATGTTGTCTTCAACAAACCCTCTTGATTCAGACAAATCATGTGGACGCCACTCTTTGACGATGTCTCTCAGAGCCCAAAGCATCATGGTAGTCTGGCTGTTATTGGCATGGGGCAACATCAGTGGGGCAGAAAACTGGCACATTGACATCTTGAGGGCCAGTTCCTGTTGCAAGAAGCTGTCAGCACAAAGGAAGAGTGCTACTATGAGGTCGAGAGGGTTGACCTTACTATCCTCTGCAGGGTCATCTAAAGTGTCAAGGTCGTCATCATCATCATCATCATCATCATTATCATCATTGTCTGATAACTGTGTATAGCTCCTGCATTCAGAATTGAGTTTAAATAGTTTTCTGAGAAAACCCCATGGTATGTCCTCCACAGATGAGACAGCTTCTTCATGTATGCTGTTTTTGTTGATCTCCAAGAGAGACCGAAGAGTGAGTTTGTTAGGATAATATTTCTCCAGTCCAACTTTGGAGAGGAAGTTGAATAGGACTGTCAAAGAGAAAGAGAAGTTCTATTTGAGAAAAAGTACAACAGGCAGCCCTTGTTGGTGTGTGTGTGTGTGTGTGTGTGTGTGTGTGTGTGTGTGTGTGTGCACTTTATTTCTTTGACTTTATTGGCACATTACCAACACCAACCGTGGATCAGTGGAATAGTGATAAATATGGGGCTGGAAGGGTGAATCGTGAAATATCTAATCATTAACAGTACAAAACAGGGCCCCACACATGAAAACTTTGCTCCATAGTGCTAAAAGTGGTGAAATACAACAACATAGTGCACCTTTAAAGGGTAACTACCTTTGTTTTTCAACCTGGGCCCTATTTTCCTACATGTTTGTGTCTAAGTAACTGATGGGAACAACAATCTTTGACATTGGTCCAGTATTAAGAGAGACCACTGCAGTCAGCAGTGGCGAAACAAGCTACAATATAAGTTAATAGGACAAATGTCTAGCTTGTATTTACCTTCACAAAAGTGCTCGTTTTGATGCTGACAGTGTCAGATTATTATTCTAAGTGTCTGACAACATTATGCAGAGGTGTCAAAAGTATTCACATTCATTACTCAAATAGAAGTATAGATACTAGGATTTGAAAATACTTTTGTAGAAGTTGAAGTATCAGCTCAAGCTTTTTACTTAAGTAAAAGTGTAAAAGTACTGGTTTCAAAACTACTTAAAGTATAAAAGTAAAAATAATGTAAGGCAGAGATCTTCAACAGGGGGTCCTCAGGGCAGTGTTCGAATTACGTTGGAGCCAAAGGAAGCCGAGCTCCCACAGAGTGAGGACTGGCTCCCATGAAAGCACCAAAGTCAAGAATCTGAGGGGGTCTCTCATATTTGAAGGTGTCTGCCATATGTGGCATTGTAATTTAATCTTAATCAACGCTCATTATCCAACCCTGTGCGATCTCTTACCATTAAAGACGTTAAATTAAAATATAGGCTACTAAGGACGTAGACCTGAACCTACCCTACGCTTATGAACGCAGCATGACTGCACTACACCACCACACCAAATGGGGCGGCGCTGCGGTGCAAATTCAACTCATGTTTAGTAGGCTACATGTTAACTCAAAGATTTGCAGAAAAAATATAAACGTTGGAGGCCATTAATCGGCGCGCAAAGTCCTTGAAATCCATTCTGCAGTAAGCATCATATAGCCATGGCAAAAAGAACACAAGGCAGTTTAATTCATTTTGGTTTACTAAGAAATTGTGTAGCGATGACGTTAATAGCATGACCAATACAACTGCTGAAAGCCCTGTTTGCACACCTCCCACCGGGGTGACAACGCAAGAAGAAGCTGAAGAACTAATGTCCTCTCTGGCTGAAGATGATCCTAACCCCTCTTGCTCCTGTCTCCCGTTAAATTGGAACAGCCAGCAGTGGAGAGACTGGAAGAGCCGATATACATGGCTGTTTGTTAAGGATGGAAGCTTGGGTTGCGTCGCTAAGGTCTGATTGAAGGGAGGAATTATGGTATTCTTCGGTTAAAGTTATTCTTCTGAGTAACTTTAACCGTTGTTCATGTGAAATCTCAAAAACAGCCTTATGCTTTGTTTATAGACTATTTGTGGCTGGCTGTTTGCTGATTGACCTATCTATTCCTGTCGATAAAGTATAATAGGGTAAATCCTGTAGTAGACTTGTAGCTGTTATGTATCTTTGTAAGTCATTGTAAGTTGCAAGCGCAAAACCCCCATTACTCCAGTAAAGTATAGATACCCAAATTTTCTACTTAAGTAAGGTAACGAAGTATTTGTACTTCGTTACTTGACACCTCTGACATTATGGAAAGGATTTCTAAGGAGGTCGACCTTTAAAACCTCTTAGAGACCTTTCTGTTTAACCAGAAACAGCTCTGAAGTCTCTAGCTCTAAACCCACCAGACTCCATTTAAAAAAGCAATACTTTTAGCGTGTGTAGAGCCAACATATGTTCACATGTAAATCAGTAAACTAGGTGTTTATTTCTACCAAAACTAGAGTTGTGTTGGTTAAAGTGGAAAGGCGACCTAAAACGGCTTTTCATAGATCAATAGATTTTGTTTCTGTCGACTTTGAATGAAGTGTATTTTACGATGCTAAAATTACTGTTTATTATTTACTGTTTTTATGTTTAAAAAAAAGGATCATACTCTTTAACAGAAAGGTTGACCTCCTAAGAAATCCTTTCCATAATGTTGTCAGACACTTTGAATATTAATCTGAGTCTATCAGCGGCAAAACAAGCACTATAATAATCTACAAGCTGGACAATTGTTTCTCAAGCTTGTTTCTCTTTGTCTGCCCTGTGCTTTTTGACTGCAGCCATCATGCTTAATACTGGACTAATGTCAAAGATTGTTGTTCCCATCAGTCACTTAGACACAAAAACACAGGAAAATAGGATCTGGGTTGAAAAAAACGGTAGTTACCCTTTAATGCTGTGCCTGAGGTTTCCCTTTAGTCTATTCTTTTAGTTTCCTCACCCACGTTTTCACTGATCTATATTTTATGTGGCTGTCACAGCCTGGATTGTTTTAGACTTAACAACAAACTAAATCATGGCCTTCAAAAAGAGCCTTTGTCCGTTTACATACAAATAAAGGTCAAATGAATGATTTTTATATATATATATATATATATATTAGTGCTGTCAAACGATTAAAATATTTAATCGTGATTAATCGCATTAATGTCATAGTTAACTCGCAATTAATCGCACATTTTTATCTATTTTAAATGTCCGTTGATTTCTTTTTGTCCCATTATTTTTTCTCATTTTAATGCTCTTATCAACATTATACGATACTTTTAAAACGGTGCCTGAACCGAAAGATATATATATATATATTTCAAAAAGGAGCACCTTGTTCAATTGTATTTGTCTGTTTGTATGTTCAAAAACATAAAACAATAAAAAGTTGATCTAAAAAAAAAATTGACAGTTAATAACGCATTAAACTGACAGCACTAATATATATATATATATATATATATATATAAGTGGGACTGTACCTGCAGGTTCTTTTCCTTCAGTGTTCATGGTAGTCATGGTCAGACTTTTCCTCCAACTTTCTTGTGCTTTTTTCAGCCTAGAGGCAACAATAAATATTTCTTTAATTTTACAGAACCATAATTATTTTCACTGAATATCCATTGTAGTCATTGATTAGATACAGTTACATGCATTTTTAGGGTAAAACACTTGACCAACTCTAGGTAGGTGGTAGCAGTATATTTTATCTTGTGAATTTATCAAATTCACAAGAGTAAAATAGTTCCAGCATTCAAAATTGATATGTATTGCATGTAAATGTACATAAAAGCAGATGATTCAGTTTATACATATATGAGCATAATTTCCTTGTAAAAATAGCTCTTTAATAATTACTATATATATAACTAGTCATAAACCAGGAGTTTTGGGCCAGGATAGTAAGAGGCTACACATAAGTAGAAGAGAATAAGAGAAAATCATGCCTCAAACATTATAGATTATTTTCGCTGAACTTCAGAAGTAAACACTTCTCTTCCTGTCATACGCCTGTCAATGCCTTCCTCCCCTGCACAACTGTTTGTTCTCTTTTTCTGTGCCCCACCCTCCCTCTTTTCTCTGTCTCTTCTGCCACCACAGGAATTCACAATCATGAAGAAATTTCATGTTACATTGTATTATTAAATGTGACAGAATACCAAAGGAGAATCAGAATCACCTTTATTGAATCAGACAAATACAAGGTATTTGTCTCTGTCTAGGCATTTGACCCATCAGCCCATTGGAAGTGCTCCAACTAATAGTTGTATAATGTATAATGTTGGAAGTTGTTCCCCTGGGCCCAAAGGCAGAGGATTAAATCTGACTCCAACTAATTTCTATTCTAACTTCCTATGTGTTCATTTAATGGTAAGACCAGAATCACTAAATAATAACACAGAGATCAAGTTTACCAATTTAGTAAATCATATTTCAGGAGTTGCAAAGCATATACATATGGTATCAGAGATCCTATCAAGAAGACTCTTCTTGCCCTATCAACAGACAGTCTTTCCGGGAGTCTGACCCCTAACGCCTGATTCACACGGGACGATTTTAAAATTGTCGGCAGATTTTCCAATCCTGAGAGACCCCACACACGGCGATAAAAAATCACGGGTCTAACAGTTTTGGTCGTACAGTGTGTGGTGCGCAGCACACGGCAAAATCAACACATCACACACGAACCGATTTGACTCCCGAGAATTCCCAGGTCAGACGGGAAATCTCGCAAAATCCCTCGAGATCAAACGTGACTTCAGAGTAAACAATTATGGCGGATTTATATGCTGTCTATGAGAGGATGCAGTGGTGATAGTTTGTAGTTAGTTTCAACCGAAAAAAAAGGTTATCAAAAGAAAAGGCGATGGTCAAAGAAGTGGAGACAATGCCAGCATGGACTATACTTGCTACATCATGATATGGAGGTGAATTGTTGTTTTTTTCTCATACAAATGTCGTTACGTACTACACACATCAATTACCGTTGAAATAAATGTCCATATATTCATTTCCATGTACTCTGGTGGACTGCAGTTGTGGATGTAATTATAATTATTTGTCCCCGGTGGACACCACACACGAGGAGAAATCGGGCCAAAAAAATCCAACATGTTGGATATCCCCGATTTGAGATCGGAGCGGTCCCAACGTCCTTCCGAGCAGACGAGAGCAGTCTTAACACACCACACACGGCAGGAATATCTGATCAGATTATTTTACCATAATCGGAGCATTCTTAAAATTGTCGGAAGGGGTGAATCTGGGCTAAAATCGGCCTAATTATCCTGCTGTGTGAACCAGGCTTTACCTAACTTGCCTATGCTCTTTCAGCTGGCCGCTCTCCAGCAGAGAAGACATCCTCCCCTCCCCCGTCAGGCTGGTTCCGGCCGCTTCTTCTGCCGCTGCACCCATGGCTGCGTGATTAGTGTTTCCTGTTGTCTAACCACGGCAGAGACTTTGCACAGCACTCTTCTCAAACTAACTTGTCTCACTCAACTTTTGATAAACACATAAGATGGAACATTCTGTGTGTTTGACTCATTCTTTTCTTGACATTGGAGATTTTTATGCTCCTTCTTCCAATCCCTAGTCTCACACGCAACTCCAAGCTATACGATTATGATTAATACATCAATAATTCCTTTTAATAACAATCTTAACTTTTGCTTTTGAAACTCCCAAAATCACTCTTTTCACATTGCTGCTTTGTTGTGTTTGTTAAAATGCACAACCAAGCCAGGAATCAAACTCCTGGGACCAGATACATTAAAGTTTGTGTAGATTCACGACTAAAACTGTGTATGCGCACAAATACAGAAATATGATCTTTCTTTTCGTCAGATTTATGAAGCTGCATGCACACCTGATGCTGTTATATAAAGAACAGCAAAGAGGAAGTGCAATTTCACTCAAAACTGTTCTCAAACATTAACAGCTATCATTACGCATGACTGTAACGCACAGCTGTGGCTATTTATAGCACCTAAACACTAATACCAGTAATTATTCACATATACCATCTATTGTTTTAATTAAACATTGATGAAAAATGATTAATTTATAGATCTCATATGAAACTTGAGACTTTACAAAATGCTTCCCAACTCACACCGAGAAATAATGGCTAAAATTTAGATGAAAAGAACATTCACCGTTCATAGATGATTTTTAATTAGGTTTATAAATGCATGTTTAACAATTTACTGTAAAATACAATATATTCTGTGGAGACTGTATAGACTATAGACTACAAAAATAATAACAATCAGTGTACTCGGCAATCAACCTAAACAACAGTGTTTTACTATAAGGTTACATAGCTTATATTATATCTGATGTCCTTATCATTTCACCTGCAGCTATCTCTAGATAACTGTGTGTAAGTCTGGTCTGAAGTATGCGTGAGGTGACACATTCTCACTGCACATATACCAGTTTATGTGTGGGAAATGTGAAGCATCCCACACATAACGAAGCTTATTAGATTTAATGGCCTAGATCATTTTTATGTCCTATTTAAAATTAAAAAACATCCGCTTAAAGAGTTGTATTTTTTTGTAACTAACCCATTAGTATTTTTAGTGGGAATGTACCTGCAATCTCTTGTCCTGTGGTCATTGTAGACATGGGCTGGCCTTTTCTTTGTCTGCCCTGTGCTTTCAAACCTAGAGGGAAAAATAAATATTTCTTTAATTTTACAGAACCAAATATTGTATTCTTGATGATTGCAGATCAGTTGCAAACAATCAAACCAGATCAATGAAAACATTCCACATAAAATGCAGACCAAATACAACACAGTAACATTTCCAGGTTATAAAGTTTGACTGAAACGTACCTGACATCAGACGGCAGGAGACTCTGGGGCTGTCTGGATCAGCTGTGGTTTTATATAATACTGCACATAGAAACCAAAAGCATTTGATATATCGGAATAAATGGTTTCTGTACTTTATCTTCTTGAGTTAATCAGTCTGGCTGGGTAACAACCCAACCATACAGTTTTGATTAGCACTGATTACACAAATGATAACAGTCTTTTTGTACGAACAATGACACATTACTCACATGACTTTATTTGCTTCTGCAATGCAACCACACCTGTGGTTTAGTGTCGGGGTCTATTTCTCAGAAATCATGAGGAATAGACCCCGACACTTAAATCTGATAAAAACCTCGTCTGTCAGATAGTTTGGTCTAGTTTTGTGTTATTATAAAACAGTGCTGTGAGTTACCATGACACAATAATACTGCATTTAATTGAATTAAACTATATTAAACACACACATTTAGATTTTTTTTTGTTTTGTTTTTGTTTTCCATGATCGTTATTATAATAATATATTCTGTATTAGAGACGTTTGTAGCACAACCATTTGGGAATGTACCTGCACGTTGTTGTCCTTCTGTGTTCAGTGTAGAGATGGTCAGACTTTTCCTTTAACTCCCCTTTGCTTTCAGACCTTGATGAAAAAATAAATAAATATCTCTTTACTTTCACAGAAGCAAAAACATTGTATTCTTTGTAATTCATTGCAGAACAGTTGCAAACAATCAAATCAGGTAATCAGGTAAAAAACTGCACATAAAGTATCCTTAGTCTGTCATTGGTTTGATATACTTACATGCAATTTTAGGGTCAAGCATTTGATAGCTAGAGGTAAGTTATTGCAATATATTTTGGTTAAAAGCTCAAATTAAAACAAACAGTAACATGTTTCCAGGTTATAAAGTTTGACTGAAACGTATCTGACATCAGACGGCAGGAGACTCTGGGGCTGTCTGGATCAGATGTGCTTTTTATACTGCACATATAGAAACGGAAATCAACAGAAGGCGGTAACACGGATGTGGTTCAGCTCCAGCCTCTCTTCTCATAAACAGTCTGTTTCACAGAAATCACATGACATGTGTCTTCACTTCCTTAATGCTGACAGCCAGACTGATTTCTTTCTCACATGCTCTTTAAAAACATAACCAGCACACTGTTAAAGGACAATATATATATAGAAATAACTAGGAGTGGTTGTCAAAAAAGGAAAATTGGATCTACCAATAATCAAACAATAAAAGCATGTTTAAGTTAGAGGTAACAATGTATTTCCAGCTTTTTAACTTCTTTGTTACTTGTTCAACAATACATCATCTATTAACAAGTTAATCATTAACATGTGAAAGGATGCCACAGTATTTGCACATGAATCACTGGCCTCAACATGCATATATTTCAACTAATGCTGTTTTTTGTACTCTCCAAGCACACATCAATTACTTTTCAGAGTACATTTAGCAAGAATATTAAAGAATAAAACTGTAAACACGTAAATAGTGGAATAAGTAATAAAAAGTAGTAACATTAATAATAGTAAGTAAGTGAAACATCTCATCACATGGTCATTGTACTCAGGCCTATCATCATTTCTGTGCTCGCTAGTCATTATGTAAGTTTGTTAACATATTTTTAAAAGCAATAAAACAAATGGTAAATATTAAAAAAAAAGGTAAAAACAAAACAGGTCAGCAAAAAGTAATTTGTGTTCAATATTTCTTCTTACCAAATACAATATACACATTAAAAGATATAAATGTTTTGCACATACATGTTAGAAGTAAAATAATACCAAACATTAAAGATAACATGTTAGAAAACATCTGTTTCACATGGCTTTGGTAGTTCAACATCATCATCAACAACATCAGCATCTTTAGCACTAGTCATTATGGATAGAGCTGTAATCATAATAAAATAGAAAACCACAAGAGCAGATTAGCTATTTTTAAAGCTTCTTAATGCCCTACTTAAGTTCCCATTTCCATTTGGATTTCTCTGGATATTTAATAAATTCTTCAATGTTTAAATGTTTTGTTTAAAAGATATTTTTCAGGATTGTACATTCTTCACTTTATATTGAAGGCATCTTTTAATCCCTTCAGAGCTTGTTCCTTTGTGATTCTCCTCCAGGCCTCTGGAACATCAGCTGGTTTGGCTTTGTATTCTTGAGCAAATCTTTCATTGTATTGAACCAGGACATACTTCCAGTAGTCAGATGCCTCAATGGTGGAGTCAGGAGGAATGTGCCAGTCTATATAGTAGTCCATGTAGTCCTTGAAAGGATAGTACTCCCATTTAGTTTCTGGGTTTTTGAATTTACGGTCACTGTGCACATCTGTTGTACACAGTGTTGGAACCGTGTCCACATCCCTGTATCCACCGAGACCTTGTGGCCGATGAACAGCTGCATGATGTTTCTTGTGTTCTTTGCCTCCAGCCTCACAAGGAACTTTACAAAATGGACATTGTCTAAAGCTCTAAAGGATATCCATCCAACAGCATTTCAGCTGCCAGACCAGGGAGACAAGATATTTTATCAGCAGTGTCTCGTGACTGCAAGGAAACCTCATAGATCAGCCCCATCTCTCTCATGTAATGCTCTAGTCCTAAAGAGCTATCTAGCAAAGCCTGATCCAGCTGTGCAATCTCTTTCACGTTTTTCTCCTCTTTGTCACTCTGCTCTGTCAACTTGTGACGCAGTAAAGGTAGTTGAATGGCAGCCTGCAAATGTGCATTAAGCTGAAGTTTTATCCACAAAAATCTCTTTTGTCTTTGTCAGTTGTAGTTAAGTGGTCAATAAAACTCTTCATAGCATGTGATAGTTTGTGTTTGCCAAGCTCCTTTTTAATCTTTTGTTGTTCTCCCTGTAGCTGAGATTTATATTCTTCCAGTTCTAGATCACCAGGTTCTTGTAACCTACATTCCTCCATTTCTAACAGTGATAACCTTTTCCAGTTAACACCTTGCAAAGGAAGTTGTTGTGGTCTTGTATACGCTGCACCCCAATTCCTTTCACAATCTCCTGAGCTGTGATTATCCAATCAGCACGGCTTTGCTCGCTAGTGTCCTCTACTTTTATCGAGAGCCCAAGTCACGCCCTTTTCGGTGGACCTCATGGAACCTATCTTCGAAAAAAAAAATATGAACTCGTTTGAATTGAGCCATGAATTACAAAAATTATGTTCGTCAATTTAAAAGATAATTTTTCAACCAAATAAAGTCTAAGTTTGCCGTCAGTTTGTCATATGACCTCTTAGTTTTGTGTGAAACCGCTCAGTGGACTACATCTCTGTCTCACGCAATTTACGTCACCTAGCTTGATGCTCGGCTTGATTTGATTTGATTTATTGGGATCTCCATTAGCTGGGGCCGTAGCCACAGCTATTCTTCCTGGAGTCCACCCACAACTTGTGCAGCTATACATTGACGTGCATCATTACGTTAAAAACAACCACCAAAAAAACAACATTTAATACATCATTGAAAGAAAACAACAAAAAAATAATAATAAAACATAACATTCAACACACAACATAAGACAACACAGTACCTAATTTAAATTATTCACAAACGTAGAGATGAGATTATGACATTGTCCACTTATAATATGACCAATCAAATGCACACAGAGAACCCTCAATGATACTAACATCATTCATTAAGTATTATCCAATACAGAGTTCTGCTCAGCTAGATGTTCTTTAAGTAATACTTTGAATTGAGGTTTTCTATTTTCTTGAATGACATGACTAGGCATTGCATTCCAATTAATCATGGCTCTATATATTACAGTGTTTTCCCTTTGTTTGTTCTTACTTTAGGTAATGTGAATTTACCCTCAGGAGCATGCCTTATGCTATAGTCAAGTTTATCAGAACTAAGACCAAGTTGCTGATACAACAACCTTGGCTGTTTAGTCACTAAAATATTTCTGGTAAAATTGAGCAATGAGGCAGTTAATCTGTTCCTTACAGTTAACCAGGATAAACAGCCATGCATTGCATCAACGCTTGATCTGAGTGGGCACCTCAGTAAACAGCGTGCAGCTTTATTCTGAGCAATTTGCAATTTCTTTATAATTTATATGGCAGCACCTGACCAAACCCCTGAACGGTAGTCCAAATGGGATAAGACAATCGTTATAATGACATTTCCCATTACCTTTTTATTCAGAAAATTTGAACATCTCCTTATAACTGAGAGACCTCTACCCATTTTTTTTTCACCACCCATGAATTTGTTGAGACCAGGATAATTTACCATCTACTATAACCCCAAGAAGCTTAGTCCTTTGTACCTGTTCAACTGCCTTACCTTCAACACATAAATTTAATTTAGGTTCACTAAACAACTGTTTTTTTGTCCCAAATACAATGCTTGTGGTTTTAGATACATTAAGAACTAATTGGTTATTTGTTACCCATTCCAATGCTGACTGCAATTCCTCATTCAAGACACTAGTAAGCCTTTCAGCTGTAGATGCTGCCATGTATATTGTTGAATCGTCAGCATACATCGCCATTTTTGCATCTATTAACAGGGCTCATACGCATTTCAACCAATACTTTTCCATGACTTTTTCATGACTTTTCGGCAAATTTCCATGACTATGTGTTCCTGAAAATGTCAGTCGACAAATCTGTGTTAAAGTTTACCCTCAGAGGTTTAACTATAAAATGAATGATAATCTATGTGGTTCATAGCAGGATTCGTAATATTGCTCCCCGAATAGAACGTTGAGGTTAAGACGACGTGAAAATACATTTATTAATCACATATTATTATGCTGTGTTAAAATAAATTCCATGACTTTTCCAAAACTTTCTGGGTCTTTTTAGGTTTCCAAAACCTTTCCAGGCCTGGAATTAGCATTTTTAAAATTCCATAACTTTTCCAGGTTTTTTCAAAATGTATGAACCCTGTATTAAGGTTAAAGGTAATTGGCCCCAAACCTTGTGGAATTCCACAGCTTGATGATTTTACCTCTGTACTCCCATTAAAGTACACAGTCTGTGTCCTATTTGTTAAATAGCTTTCTAGCCAAAGTATTGAACTTGAATCGAAACCATAACATTTTAGTTTTTTTAATAACAAATTGTGATCAATGATATCTAAACCCACAGTGAAATCCTACAGTACAGCCCCTACTAATTTCTAATTTTCTATCTCTCTGTGCCAGTCATCTGACATTTGAGTGAGGGCTGTACCTTGTACCTGTTAAATATCCCACTCTGTACGCCACCAATTTCAAAAGTTTTATATCCATATTATCGACACTAGATGGTTTGTCTTTACAACTAAGAAGCAACTTTTCCACATATTTTAAATCCACTTTAGTAAATTCAAAAGTAAATTTTTTTCCTATCATAATTTGATCTCTAATCAAGGTATATGATTGTATGTTAGTTGTTTGGCACATTTTCTCCTTAAGTTTTTGCACTTTGTTGTTAAAATGGTTGTTGAGGTGATTAGCAATATCCACAAGCTTGGTAAGAAATTGTCCTTCTGATTCAAGAAATGGAGTAGATTTAAATTTACTGCCCATCATCTCATTAAGAATATTCCACATTTTCTTACTGTCATGCTTTGCATTCCCAATTGCATTTTCATAACAACAGAGCTAGCTAGCTTAGCTCTGTTAAACAACATATGTAACATTATCTTAACTGCTGTGTTTTATCCAGTGAGGTGTTTTCAGCAGATAAGCAAAAGAACGAGCAAGATCCTCTGCTCATTAGAGAAACACACACACACACACACACACACACACACACAGGTACGACACACACAGACATCGTAGCTTCAGCGAGACGTCATCCATGCGACTTTGAAGTGTGATAGTCTTTTTAATGACGTACTTTCACAGTCTTATACTTCAACAGTTTAACAATAGAGATTTTCTTCAGTTGAAAAATTATCTTTTAAATTGATGAACATCATATTTGTAATTCATGGCTCAATTGAAACAGGATAAAAAAATAATTTGCCGCTCCCCGTTCACTCCCGTTCATATTCTTTCAAAAGATAGGTCCCATGGACTGGAAGTGGAAGGGCGTGACTTCGGCTCTCTATTAATTATCTTAGTTTAGTGATAGCGGTAATGTATGTAATCATGTACTTAAAATAAACATGAAAACAACGAACAAATTTGGACATTGATTACAATGGCAACGGTTGAAGCTTCAAAGCATTTGGGTCAGCCCTAGTGTAACAACATACATAACAACTAGACTAACTTGTTCCCAACAAATAATGTTGTTGTCCTTTAACAAGTTCAATACTTTGGCTAGAAAGCTATTTAACAAATAGGACACAGACTGTGTACTTTAATGGGAGTACAGAGGTAAAATCATCAAGCTGTGGAATTCCACAAGGTTTGGGGCCAATTACCTTTAACCTTAATACAGGGTTCATACGTTTTGAAAAAACCTGGAAAAGTTATGGAATTTTAAAAATGCTAATTCCAGGCCTGGAAAGGTTTTGGAAACCTAAAAAGACCCAGAAAGTTTTGGAAAAGTCATGGAATTTATTTTAACACAGCATAATAATATGTGATTAATAAATGTATTTTCACGTCGCCTTAACCTCAACGTTCTATTCGGGAGCAATATTACGAATCCTGCTATGAACCACATAGATTATCATTCATTTTATAGTTAAACCTCTGAGGGTAAACTTTAACACAGATTTGTCGACTGACATTTTCAGGAACACATAGTCATGGAAATTTGCCGAAAAGTCATGAAAAAGTCATGGAAAAGTATTGGTTGAAATGCGTATGAGCCCTGTTAATAGATGCAAAAATGGCGATGTATGCTGACGATTCAACAATATACATGGCAGCATCTACAGCTGAAAGGCTTACTAGTGTCTTGAATGAGGAATTGCAGTCAGCATTGGAATGGGTAACAAATAACCAATTAGTTCTTAATGTATCTAAAACCACAAGCATTGTATTTGGGACAAAAAAACAGTTGTTTAGTGAACCTAAATTAAATTTATGTGTTGAAGGTAAGGCAGTTGAACAGGTACAAAGGACTAAGCTTCTTGGGGTTATAGTAGATGGTAAATTATCCTGGTCTCAACAAATTCATGGGGTGGTGAAAAAAATGGGTAGAGGTCTCTCAGTTATAAGGAGATGTTCAAATTTTCTGAATAAAAAGGTAATGGGAAATGTCATTATAACGATTGTCTTATCCCATTTGGACTACCGTTCAGGGGTTTGGTCAGGTGCTGCCATATAAATTATAAAGAAATTGCAAATTGCTCAGAATAAAGCTGCACGCTGTTTACTGAGGTGCCCACTCAGATCAAGCGTTGATGCAATGCATGGCTGTTTATCCTGGTTAACTGTAAGGAACAGATTAACTGCCTCATTGCTCAATTTTACCAGAAATATTTTAGTGACTAAACAGCCAAGGTTGTTGTATCAGCAACTTGGTCTTAGTTCTGATAAACTTGACTATAGCATAAGGCATGCTCCTGAGGGTAAATTCACATTACCTAAAGTAAGAACAAACAAAGGGAAAACACTGTAATATATAGAGCCATGATTAATTGGAATGCAATGCCTAGTCATGTCATTCAAGAAAATAGAAAACCTCAATTCAAAGTATTACTTAAAGAACATCTAGCTGAGCAGAACTCTGTATTGGATAATACTTAATGAATGATGTTAGTATCATTGAGGGTTCTCTGTGTGCATTTGATTGGTCATATTATAAGTGGACAATGTCATAATCTCATCTCTACGTTTGTGAATAATTTAAATTAGGTACTGTGTTGTCTTATGTTGTGTGTTGAATGTTATGTTTTATTATTATTTTTGTTGTTTTTCTTTCAATGATGTATTAAATGTTGTTTTTTTGGTGGTTGTTTTTAACGTAATGATGCACGTCAATGTATAGCTGCACAAGTTGTGGGTGGACTCCAGGAAGAATAGCTGTGGCTACGGCCCCAGCTAATGGAGATCCCAATAAATCAAATCAAATCAAGCCGAGCATCAAGCTAGGTGACGTAAATTGCGTGAGACAGAGATGTAGTCCACTGAGCGGTTTCACACAAAACTAAGAGGTCATATGACAAACTGACGGCAAACTTAGACTTTATTTGGTTGAAAAATTATCTTTTAAATTGACGAACATAATTTTTGTAATTCATGGCTCAATTCAAACGAGTTCATATTTTTTTTTTCGAAAGATAGGTTCCATGAGGTCCACCGGAAAGGGCGTGACTTGGGCTCTCGATAAAAGTAGAGGACACTAGCGAGCAAAGCCGTGCTGATTGGATAATCACAGCTCAGGAGATTGTGAAAGGAATTGGGGTGCAGCGTATACAAGACCACAACAACTTCCTTTGCAAGGTGTTAACTGGAAAAGGTTATCACTGTTAGAAATGGAGGAATGTAGGTTACAAGAACCTGGTGATCTAGAACTGGAAGAATATAAATCTCAGCTACAGGGAGAACAACAAAAGATTAAAAAGGAGCTTGGCAAACACAAACTATCACATGCTATGAAGAGTTTTATTGACCACTTAACTACAACTGACAAAGACAAAAGAGATTTTTGTGGATAAAACTTCAGCTTAATGCACATTTGCAGGCTGCCATTCAACTACCTTTACTGCGTCACAAGTTGACAGAGCAGAGTGACAAAGAGGAGAAAAACGTGAAAGAGATTGCACAGCTGGATCAGGCTTTGCTAGATAGCTCTTTAGGACTAGAGCATTACATGAGAGAGATGGGGCTGATCTATGAGGTTTCCTTGCAGTCACGAGACACTGCTGATAAAATATCTTGTCTCCCTGGTCTGGCAGCTGAAATGCTGTTGGATGGATATCCTTTAGAGCTTTAGACAATGTCCATTTTGTAAAGTTCCTTGTGAGGCTGGAGGCAAAGAACACAAGAAACATCATGCAGCTGTTCATCGGCCACAAGGTCTCGGTGGATACAGGGATGTGGACACGGTTCCAACACTGTGTACAACAGATGTGCACAGTGACCGTAAATTCAAAAACCCAGAAACTAAATGGGAGTACTATCCTTTCAAGGACTACATGGACTACTATATAGACTGGCACATTCCTCCTGACTCCACCATTGAGGCATCTGACTACTGGAAGTATGTCCTGGTTCAATACAATGAAAGATTTGCTCAAGAATACAAAGCCAAACCAGCTGATGTTCCAGAGGCCTGGAGGAGAATCACAAAGGAACAAGCTCTGAAGGGATTAAAAGATGCCTTCAATATAAAGTGAAGAATGTACAATCCTGAAAAATATCTTTTAAACAAAACATTTAAACATTGAAGAATTTATTAAATATCCAGAGAAATCCAAATGGAAATGGGAACTTAAGTAGGGCATTAAGAAGCTTTAAAAATAGCTAATCTGCTCTTGTGGTTTTCTATTTTATTATGATTACAGCTCTATCCATAATGACTAGTGCTAAAGATGCTGATGTTGTTGATGATGATGTTGAACTACCAAAGCCATGTGAAACAGATGTTTTCTAACATGTTATCTTTAATGTTTGGTATTATTTTACTTCTAACATGTATGTGCAAAACATTTATATCTTTTAATGTGTATATTGTATTTGGTAAGAAGAAATATTGAACACAAATTACTTTTTGCTGACCTGTTTTGTTTTTACCTTTTTTTTTAATATTTACCATTTGTTTTATTGCTTTTAAAAATATGTTAACAAACTTACATAATGACTAGCGAGCACAGAAATGATGATAGGCCTGAGTACAATGACCATGTGATGAGATGTTTCACTTACTTACTATTATTAATGTTACTACTTTTTATTACTTATTCCACTATTTACGTGTTTACAGTTTTATTCTTTAATATTCTTGCTAAATGTACTCTGAAAAGTAATTGATGTGTGCTTGGAGAGTACAAAAACAGCATTAGTTGAAATATATGCATGTTGATGCCAGTGATTCATGTGCAAATACTGTGGCATCCTTTCACATGTTAATGATTAACTTGTTAATAGATGATGTATTGTTGAACAAGTAACAAAGAAGTTAAAAAGCTGGAAATACATTGTTACCTCTAACTTAAACATGCTTTTATTGTTTGATTATTCATTTTTGTTTTTAAATTTTGGGCTAAAGATGACTTTGTTGATGATGTTGAATTATAAAAGCCATGTAAAATAAATATTCTCTAATATATCATCATTATTCTTTCATATTTTTATAATTTGACTTCTATATTTTAGGTATAAGCAAAGCAGTTTTATCTTTTGATGTGTATTTTATAAGTTAGTGAATAAGAAATATATACTGTATGTTGGCGTAATTGTTCATGATTAAAGCTTTAGTGCGTAACTTTTTGATATTAATAAACGTCCGTTACATTCAAGCCGTTGCCAAATGAGTTTCTACAAAGCTAATTAAGACTATCAGCTCCACACAACTCTCTCTGGATCTCTATGTTCAGAAGATTGTGGTGTCAGACGACTTTCTTACTGGGCGGAATAAAGATTCACTGTCCAACACATCAACTATGTTAAGCCTTTTTACACATTCTTATTTTTTACACTTATGTAGAAATCCACAAATGTAATCCATAACAACACATTTTTAAAACATCTCTTCTAAGAGTGTATAACCAAACATAACATGGCTCCTATGAAATATATATATTTGACACGCACTGCAACACTTTTCATTTGTGACAGTGTTTTATTTTGGAAAGAAAAGAGATGCAGGTTTGTCCACACTGGCGGGATAGTGTGTAGGTGTTAACATGAAGCAGAATCACTTCCTGCTTTCTCACATAAGACAGGCTGGGTGGCAGTTGAGCTTAAGACAGGAAGCAACTCACAAGGTTTGACTTTGTTTTTTGCTCCTTTAACAAGAACTGTAAAGTTAATATTAACTAATCTCCTCTTTTTTTCCTCTTTTTAATAACTGGACTCAGGAGAACTGGGTAGAAAGAAGCTTTATGATATAAACACTTTTATTTCAGCTCCTTGTAACATTTCCTGTGCGATGTTTATTCTTTACGTCTACAGTGAGAGAAGCTGGGTGAAGGAATGTAAAACAGGAAACAGCTTTAGTCGGGCTGTCTTAATTTATGTGCATATGTGTTCTAGGTTTTCAGACAAAGATAGCACACATGTTAAAATTCAGTTTTTTACAAAATCTAGTGTCAACATCAACAACAGCTGTTATCTGAGAAAGGTCCAGGGGTCTGTTTCACAAAAGCAAAATATCTAAATCCAGGATAACTGATAAAGCCAGGCTTGACCTAGTCTAATCTGTGCATCCTGGCTTGGTGTGTTTCACGAAGGTCAAGCCAGGCTGAGGAGGAGAGACTAGGTCAAGCCAGGCTGAGGAGGAGAGACTAGGTCGAGCCAGGCATAGGAGGAGAGACTAGGAGCTGAGGAGGAGAGACTAGGAGCTGAGGAGGAGCGACTAGGTTGAGCCAGGCTGAACTAATTCAGATAGATGCGCGTCCACGGATTTCCTCAAAAGACCGCGAGGTCGATCACAGATTTACTGATGCCAAAATGGAGAATACGCATCGTACATACTTTATACAGAGAGAGCAGCAGCTTCTTGTGTATGATGACGTGAAACACATTATTTGAATAAAAAGAAAAGAAACACGGCCGCTGTACTGCAACAGTGAGAGAAAGCGTAGCAGACGATCACGGACCGACTGAATGCGTAAGTAGCTTAAATATATACATTAACGGACCACTGCTCTGAATTTAACCCATCAAGGTAAACTTTATTATCCCACAAGGGGAAATTCATGTGGTCATTCATTTTGCACTCTTGTCACAACATATTCTCTAAACATATAGACACCACAGACAAACCAATAAACATGTATATAACAAAAAAGTAACAGTACAATGGGAATGACAATAACAGAAGTCAACAATCACAATACAAAGAATAAACAATACTACAGAAATGACAAAGACAATCTGACATCTAATGTTTACGAAACATTAAGATAGCTAAAAATAAAAAATATATATATATATAGAAATAACTAGGAGTGGTTGTCAAAAAAGGAAAATTGGATCTACCATCCAGTTAAAGTGCCAGTGCAGGATCAAAGTACTCGCGATGTGCACTGTCATTATACAGTCTGATCGCTGTAGGCACAAATGATTTATTGTACCTTTCCGTTTTAATTCTCTGTTGTAAAATTCTACCAGTTGACCTATTGCTTCTCATAAATTTATGATGAAGAGGGTGAGTGGGGTCATTAAGGATTTGGTCGGTCTTTTTTAGGATAAGCTCATTGTACAGCTGAGTTGCTGACACCTGATCAAGTCCTATGATCTTACTGGCCATCTTGATCATACGCTGCAGTCTCTTTTGGTCCTTAAAGGAACACGCCGACTTATTGGGAATTTAGCTTATTCACCGTAACCCCCAGAGTAAGACAAGTCCATACATACCCTTCTCATCTCTGTGCGTGCTGTAACGCTGTCTGACGGCTCCAGCATTAGCTTAGCCTAGCACAGATCCTGCAGGTAACTGGTTCCAACTAGCCTACTGCTCCAAATTGTGACAAAATAACGCCAACATGTTCCTATTTACATGTTGTGATTTGTAGAGTCACAGCGTGTACAAAAAACAACGTAACATGAGACACAGCCGTCTTCTAACAGTAAACAAACCGGGAACTATATTCTCACAGCAATGTGTTCTATTAATACCCCATCTGGTGCAAATATCAACGTATGCTATTTGCACCCCTGTGCATTTACACAGTTATCCATACTACTCATGTATTACACCTTTTTGGAATATTATCGCCCTGACATTCTTACCCTAACCATAACCAATCCCACTCCTCTTGCCTAAACCTAACCAACCCAACCAGAGCAGGCATATTCATGAGTTTTCCCCTACCACCCTGCAAAAAAAAAATTTGCGTTCCCCACTAACACAGAACGTTTAGGGAACGTTGGGAACGTTAGTTTTTGGTTTTCTAAAGGTTAGTTCGAACCAAACAAAACTAATTTGCGGGCCCTGACTTGCGCAATTGCATGCAAATTATCTAATCCAAAATGAAAAAAACAAGACCGCCTCTCTAGAGAATCAAACTCCAGACCAAAGCTCAGTGTTCTAACCACTCACCTAGCAGTTCTTACAGAATGTTGTACAACTGTTTACCACTTGGTGTCTTCAAGCCGCGGTTGCTAGGCAACCATTAAGTATACAAAAAATAGGTACTAACCTATGGTACTAACCAGAGTGATAGAGAAAGACAGAGTGGCGACACTCCCATTGGATTCCGTTGTACGCTTTTTGCTGCCTACTTCCGGGGTCTGCAGTCTCGGATAGTTCCATACAATCCATTCACGGCGTTGGACTTCATTCATTTCCGACGAGTAACTTCTGAGGTAAGTTGATTAAATAGCTACCTCTTTTGAATTGTCAACTGTCTATATTTTATCAGAGACCGTTTATGATGCATATACTGATCTTTATTTGTATGTGTGCACAGCGTAATTATATATATTTTTATCTTGGTAGCCGACCGATTGCCTGCTAGTTTGTTAGCTCATTTGTTAGCTCGACTTCGCCAGCTGTGAAGGTATCGCTACACCAACAATTACGAAGTTCAGTAGTGAATCTCTGACAACTTTTATTTAGTTAGTTATTGATGTTGGATTACTAGGATCATTAAGGTTGATTAAGGACGGGTTTTATTTAGGTTTTATCTGCTGTGTTAGCTAGTCAGCTAAGTACTGTGTGTCTAGAAATAAGGTTGCGTTTGTTTAATTATACCCTTGAAAGGGCTGTTGGATTACATGTATTAATACAACTTATTCCACACAAAAAATATCAGTGACATATGACAATGACATTTTAAATATGAAAAAGTATTGAGGCAAATTTCTTTTTTTTTTTTTTTTTTTTTTTTTTTACTGTTGATGTTATTTAACGTTTTTTTTCCCACTGTTTTTTAAGTGCAATAATTGCAACATCTTTCCAGAAATCAAGAAGTAATCGTGTTAAATTATTGTGATTTCAATATTGACCGAAATAATTATGATCACATTTCTTTCCATATTCAAGCAGTCCTAGCTGGTGCTGGCGACGGCTGCTGGTGGTGGCTGCTGGCTGCTGAAATAAGAGGCGACTGGAGGCTGCAGACGGTGTGCCGGGGATGGAGAGGCCAAATACATCTATGGCAACCAGTAAGGTAGGGGTCTTCAACGTTTTTTAAGCCAAGGACCCCTTAACTTAAAGTAAGATGCAGCAGGGACCCCCTTCTACATATTGTATAAAATGAAGTTGCATATCATCAGTGGGAATTTATATTTGCTAATAATATGTTGGAATTATGTTAAGGCATTTTAAATTTTTTTTAAAAGACTTTCAAAAATTGGCAATAATTTGGAGGCCCCCCTGCAATGACTCTGAGGACCCCCTGTTGAACATCTCTGCAGTAAGGTGTTTGGCAGTGGACTAGATGTTATGACCTTAGGTGAGAAAGTCTGCTGTTTTGAAATTGCCTTCTTAGTCTGACTCTTGCTGCAAAGGTACCCCTTAATCACGGTTGTTTACCTTCCTCTCAGCCCTGATGCACTTTGATTGAATCCTTAACCTCAGCCTGATATATGTGGAAGATATTTTTTGTTAATTAATCACTTATACTATTCTCCCTATTCCTGGCTCTACTTTTTTGCTCTTATTCATACTTGTTCCCACTTAATTTTTGTTCCACAAACCTCAGCCTGATATATGTGGAGAAGATTTGTTTTATTAAACACTCAGCATCTCAAACACTAACCCCCAAAACTCCTGGCTCCAGATTTACATGCTGCATCCTCCTTTGCAGCGTGCAGATGTTAGGCAGTAGAATCTCCATTTGCTGAAGGGTTTTATAACCAGTGGTGCCAGCGGTAAATCCTATTTGTATTGCTTTTTTTTTTTATTTTCTCCTTTCCAAATGTATTTATTTTTTTCTGTTCTTGTTCTCTCACTCATTGTTCAATAAAAAATATTTTCATCCAAGTGTAATGAGTTGTTATTCTTTAATATATGTGATACTTTGTGTATGGCTTCATCTTAAAATGATCATGGTTGTGTGGTCAACTCCTGCCTCATCAGAAGAAGTGGGCTGGACACTAAATGCTGAATGGACTGTTGCTACTCTGCTTTCTCAATCGCTCTCTGACCACGGGTAAGTGAATCGGAATCACAAGCAAAATCAAGGAAAATACAATAGTCCAGATGTGCAAAAAAGAATATCTTGAATCATATTTGATTTACAAAAGATGTAGTAAGGTTAAGGTTAATCCTTGTGTTATCCTTCGGGTCCCCGGGACTTATTTTATTTTTGACATTTTTGCATTGGCCTGGCGTTAAGCTTCAGGTCCCCGGTGACCAGTGTTGGGCAAGTTACTTCCAAAATGTAATACATTATAGATTACTAGTTACTGTCATTTGAGAGTAATTAGTTATATTACAATATTACTGTCTCTGAATTGTAATGCGTTACACTACTTTTGCATTACTTTTGAGTTACTTTCACCAAAACAACAGCGGAAGTTTGACTTGGCAGCTAGCTTGTGAATTTCACCACTGAATCAATAAAGTCTCCTCTTTATCCACTTTAATACATCACAGATTATTCATATTTTGTATAATTAATATGAATATGCAAAGTAACTAAAGCTATAAAAAATAGATAAGTAAAATGTACAATAGGCAAGTAGGAGAAAATGAAAATACTCAATTAAAAGTACCTTACAGTTGTATTGAAGTAGACTACGGCATTGTTGTAAAATGTTTGTTTAAAGCACTTGAATAAGAAATTCATGTTGTTTAGTTTAAAACAGTCCAAAGGAAATTGTCAATTATAGTGTGATTAAAACTCACTAATAATTATTACCGTTCATGACAGAAACATGTTGAACAGTAAATGGTCACAGTAAAAGACAAGCGTTTTTGGTCGTCAAGCCATTCCACTACATAGTTACTCTCCACGGCTGATAAACTGCAATGATTTACGTGTAACAACCTAAACATTAATTCCCGACATGTTTAAATCTGTCAGCGGCTCAGACACACAGCTGTCCGAGCTGACGTACCGTCACCTGTTGGGACACAGATGTTATGAAATAATATTCACGGCTTTTTTTTCCTGTTAACAAATGCTTCGCGGTGTTACGAAATTCTTAAAAAATGTTGCGTTAAAATGTGTTGTAACTCGGGTTACTGAGATTGTAACGGATAATAATATTACCAAAATTTAGTTTTTAGTAATGCAAAAAGGAATACATTACTGTAATTGCGTTACTTTTGTAACGCGTTACTCCCAACACTGCCGGTGACCCTTGCGTACTATGCGATGTCATTTAATGTGAACTGGCACGGGGGGAGGGGGGGTCCCAGACATCTCAGAACAAACGCCTTTGTACAGGCTAATACAAAATGTAAATAAACTAAAGTCCCCGTGACACAAAGGACAATACAGGACAGTAGCCTAGTGCTATCATGCTAACACGGACGTGAAGCGTTCCCTCCAAAACTTAAAAACGTATCTATACATAGCTTTCAGTTGTCACCCTACCACTCCAAATGTAAAACTGACATTTACAAATATGCAATAACAATCAAACAAATACACGGGTATGTGTTTTTATTCATATTACCATTCAATATCACAATCGCTGCGGTCAGTCCCATAGTAGAATATGACAGCGCTGCGTGTGTTTGGAACTATACAGGCTTGCATGAACCACGTGACCACTCCGCTAGCGAGATCGAGTGTCGCAACTCTTATATCTCTATGGCTCTGGTACTAACTAACGGTTGTATGCTTTCACTGAAGACAGAAAGCGCAACTGTAGTATCCATTTTCCGCTAGAAATTCAATTGTTATAAACTTTAGAGACAAAACTTCCCTAATATGCCAGTTTCTGCTGTCATGGAAGATGAACGTCCGCCGTGATTTCGGTGCACGCGAGCAACGTTTTTTTGTTGTTACGTCACAGGGTGTAAATAGCTCAGCTGTGTGGCCGAGGCTATTCGTACCGGGGGTGCAAATAGACACTCCGTAAAAATAAATAGTTGCAACCATAAAAGGGTTTGAAAACGTTTATTTTGAACACAAGTCCTAATACGATCCCTAATTTTTATGTGGGTTAATCCTTATTTGTGCGCGTTTCTGAAGAAAATAACAAACAAAAAGAAAATGTAACTCATTTCCATCACTTTAAACAAAACTGATCGGAGAAATGTTAATGTTATTCTCTATCGTAATGGGAGCAGTGAGTCTGCGTCTTCGCTGCACACAGACGGTGTAGGCCTAGTAACGACAGGAACCGCATGTCGCCCTCCATCTGCAGCCTCAACCTTGCTTTTAATCAGGGTCAAGGGCCAGGCAGAAAACCCAAACTCACACAAGTAAGCGGACGTGAATGGGATAAGTACTTTTATGGGACTGGAACTATGTCTGCACTGACAGCCAAAAGTGTGCAAGCGACACTTCACTCACGCATCTTCTGTTAAAACTCCACATTAGAGCTCAGGTCAAGTAGGGCCTCCTCCTCTTGGATGCTTAATCCATCACGGAGCTCTGCTGGGAAACTGAATGGATTTATAACCCATTAATTTTCCATGGTGTCCTCTCCAAAATAATCCCAAAACTGCTCGCGCAACCCCTTCAAATGCGCAGTGGCAACGGCCAGTCCTGCCTTCTCCAAAACATCCTCCAAGGTTGGAAACTTTTCCACTGAGCCCTGTTCCACGCGAGTCCAACACAGGTCCAACTTTTTCCTAAATGCAGATACTTTATCATGTACCAAAAAGACATGGCACTCCTTCCCATAGATCATTTTATTATTTTTTATATTTTTTTAATATTTACATGCTTTTTTCACACCTACTACGCACACCTTTCCTCAGAGTCTCTCTCTTTTTCCAACGTGACAGATGAAACCTCTCACTTTTGACCCAAACAGGTGTTACTTTATGTGAATGTATACATTTTTAAATAAACAAATGTCCTTGGTAACTTTGGCCCAAAGTAATCTGTGATAAACCGTAGCCTATACAATGTTTCATCTGATTATTTATTTTAGTCAAAATAATCCAGCAATTATGTTTTTTAGTACTCGTTCGAATTCAAGATGTATAAGCTCAGATCAATGAGGCATACAGGCCATAAATAACAAATATATACATTTCTTTTTTATTATTCATAAGAATTTAAGTTAATAACAACAACATCTTGAATAAAGAATAAATGTATTATTTACATTTTTATGATGAGTATTAATGGAACGGTCATTTTAGACCGGGAACAAAAAATAGTTTAACATGACATTGAACAAAACAGGGTTAAACGATGAGATGGGTCTTCCCCTCTCCTACTCTCCTACAAAAACAGATCGTGCCTTTTGTCTGACAACTGTCAATGCGTGAACATGTTTACATTTATTTCAATAGATTTTAGTCAGTTAAGCCAAATAATTGGGTGACAAATAGCATGCATATAGACTATTAATTTTACAGGCTAACAAATACAGTGTAGGTAAACTCTTATTTTGAAAAACAATGAATGCATATCCTGCCAATCAGATTTAGCACCACCCACAGGGGAAAATCGGAATATCAAGTGTTTTTTCTGATTTCCAAGCAAGAACGGGAAAACCAAAAATCAAGTCATAATTTCGTTTTTTCGTTTTTCAAAAAAAATGGAAAAACGGAAAAAGGAGTTGTTTTCTCGTTTTTTCGATTTCATATGTGAAAGCAAAAACAAAAGAACGAACGGTACCTGGACCGAGAAAGGTTGCTGAAGATCACTTACGGTAGGGTTAGGCACAGCGAAACACCACACGAATTTCGGACAGTGAAAGTTTGCCTCGGGGGCGTGGTCACGAAAACAACACCGCAACATTTTTTAAAGATTCCCGGGCTGTCAGAAGACAGGGCGGTAAAAATGCACAGCAGCAAACCATCGGTAAAATGTTAGCTCATTAATGCTCTGGTAACCTGGCTATGTAGCCTAGCTGCCTTGCTATGCTTACAATGAAATGCAATGTCCGAACATGCTAGCGGTTGACCTGTCGGCTTTCTGAATCATTTTGAGTGTTTAAACTATCTACAGTGGTCTATTTGGTGGTGTGTTTGCCCTGTTTAAGTTCGTCTGACATATAAACAACAATCCGTGTTGCTACAAGCGTCAATGTTCTCCACCAAAACATGTAATCAAACAAATGCACAAGTAGCCTAGCTAGCTAGCTGCCTGGCTAGACTTTACAATGAAATGCAATGTCCGAAAATGCTAGCGATTAGCCTGTCGGCTAGCTGAAAAGTTTGAGTGCTACAGTGGTCTATTTAGTGGTGTATGTGCCCTGACTTAAGTTTGTGTGTCATATAAATCACAATTTGTGTTGATACAAGTACCAATGTTCGTGTAGAAACATTTTAATCACTTAAAAAATTTCATTATACAGCTCTGATAACCTCCGTCATCTTGGTCAGACTTTTTTTGTAACTCCCGCCTCCAAACACAAACACACGTACTTGATTGGTTCTCGAGTGGTCCTCGATTTGAATAAAGATAAACTTTCGTCAACTTTATTTCCCTCCCCTCGGCGATTCGCTCTCATCTCGCTGAATCAGGGCGATTTTCGTCTCCATTCAACCTCAATGAGAGCGAAGCGAAATTTCGCTGTGTGGAAACCTACAGTTAGAAGCCTCGTTCATTAAAGAGCTCATATTATGCTCATTTCCAGGTTCATAATTGTATTTAGAGGTTGTACCAGAATAGGTTTACATGGTTTAATTTTTAAAAAACACCATATTTTTGTTGTACTGCACATTGCTGCAGCTCCTCTTTTCACCCTGTGTGTTGAGCTCTCTGTTTTAGCTACTGAGTAGGGCTAGGCGATATTGAGAAAATTTGATATCACGATATTCTTGACCAAATACCTCGATATCGATATTGCGGCGATATTCTAGGGTTGACAATTGGTGCTTCAACAAAATATGTCCATATGTCCATCCAGTCAGAAGCAGAGTATGAGGGCGGGCCCTGACAGTACCTAGGTAAGGACTACTAGCCAGTCAGAAGCAGAGTATGAGGGCGGGCCCTGACAGTATCTAGGTAAGGACTACTAGCCAGTCAGAAGCAGAGTATGAGGGCGGGCCCTGACAGTACCTAGGTAAGGACTACTAGCCAGTCAGAAGCAGAGTATGAGGGCGGGCCCTGACAGTACCTAGGTAAGGACTACTAGCCAGTCAGAAGCAGAGTATGAGGGCGGGCCCTGACAGTATCTAGGTAAGGACTACTAGCCAGTCAGAAGCAGAGTATGAGGGCGGGCCCTGACAGTACCTAGGTAATGACTACTAGCCAGTCAGAAGCAGAGTATGAGGGCGGGCCCTGACAGTACCTAGGTAAGGACTACTAGCCAGTCAGAAGCAGAGTATGAGGGCGGGCCCTGACAGTATCTAGGTAAGGACTACTAGCCAGTCAGAAGCAGAGTATGAGGGCGGGCCCTGACAGTACCTAGGTAAGGACTACTAGCCAGTCAGAAGCAGAGTATGAGGGCGGGCCCTGACCGTATCTAGGTAAGGACTACTAGCCAGTCAGAAGCAGAGTATGAGGGCGGGCCCTGACCGTATCTAGGTAAGGACTACTAGCCAGTCAGAAGCAGAGTATGAGGGCGGGCCCTGACCGTGATCTAGGTAAGGACTACTAGCCAGTCAGAAGCAGAGTATGAGGGCGGGCCGTGACCGTATCTAGGTAAGGACTACTAGCCAGTCAGAAGCAGAGTATGAGGGCGGGCCCTGACCGTATCTAGGTAAGGACTACTAGCCAGTCAGAAGCAGAGTATGAGGGCGGGCCGTGACCGTATCTAGGTAAGGACTACTAGCCAGTCAGAAGCAGAGTATGAGGGCGGCCCTGACAGTACCTAGGTAAGGACTACTAGCCAGTCAGAAGCAGAGTATGAGGGCGGGCCCTGACCGTATCTAGGTAAGGACTACTAGCCAGTCAGAAGCAGAGTATGAGGGCGGGCCGTGACCGTATCTAGGTAAGGACTACTAGCCAGTCAGAAGCAGAGTATGAGGGCGGGCCCTGACAGTACCTAGGTAAGGACTACTAGCCAGTCAGAAGCAGAGTATGAGGGCGGGCCCTGACCGTATCTAGGTAAGGACTACTAGCCAGTCAGAAGCAGAGTATGAGGGCGGGCCTTGACAGTAGATTTGTGTCTGACATCATGGACGCGTTGGTAACGATAACCTCACGAAATCAAGGCGGCCGCAGTTTATAGAGCTCTCCACCGACTGCAAGACCTAGGCCATGATGGGAAACGCCTGGCTCTCAGCTGATCAAACAGCTGATTGGTTTAGAATCGACTTAAAAATATGACATTTTTATTGTTGAACTGGAGGGATTTCGATTTGAAGCTTCTTTCTGTTAACAGAACACATGACCGCATGGGTATTTAAAGAGGCTACTCTAATCAAAACAACTGAAGATTGTGTAGAAGCTAATATATGGGTCTGATAACATTTAAATACATCGTAATCAGATCTAATCAGATGTGAGTGTTTGCTCTTTGTCTTCGCATTATTAATAATAACTGAGTGCACAGGAGAACTGTATGGGAAGTTGCTTTATGATATAAAATCACTTTCTGACTTCAGCTCCTTACCTGTGTGATGTTTATTCTTCTTCAGTGAGAGCAGCTGGGTGAAGAAATGCAGAATGGGAAACTGGTTTACGACTTGGTTTAGGTGGCTTTTGGATCCAGAAACATCACAGAGTGGTAAGATGATGGCTCACAGGCTGTATACACACCAGCCTCTGATGAAACTGGTCCAAGCCCGAGGGGGCTGGGAACCGCATATGCAAGGCATTATTTATTTCTACCAAGCTTTATTTGTTCTTCATCTTTCAGGTCTTTGTCTAATCAGCTCCAACAAAACAGAATCTCTGAACCTCTTTATAGCAGTTCATGAGTTGATGAGTTGTGGGTCCTGATTATTTTGTCTATTCACAACAGTCAACGCCCAGGATAGAAGTGTCGCCTTCGCACCTCAGTTTAGTGATTTCAAGGGAAGGGATCTAAAAATCAACATCAAGAATATTGGTAAATGTTTCCCCTGAGTTTATAAATCAAATAAAACACATTTATGTTTAAATATGTACCGGATTAAAATGTAACATGTTTGTGTTAAAATTAAACCACCAACATTTCTTAAGACATGTTTCATGTTTGTGTTTCAGCCTCGTCTCCTGACAGGGAGACAAAAGCTGCTTCTCCCAAAAACAAAGGTATTGTGTTTGTTAACAGATTTTTCACAATCAAACGACAACAACAAAACTTCACCTTACTTCTCTAATTAAAACATAACTACACTGAATTATTATAAGGTTCTGTGGAGATTACATTGTTGAAGCTAAAATGTTTTCTTATTCTTCACATGTTTTGTTTGCTAACATAAATCTTGTTAGCCTTCCAGCATCTGAGCATCTTGTTGGTGTAATGATCTAAAATGAATGACAGTTATTTAGGGTTACTTGCACTTATATGGACCAGATATCCGTCCAAGTAAATCTGGACATGCATATGAAAATACCAAGGCACACATACTCTATTTGCTAATGTGGAAGAGTATGTGAAAATAATGTAACTATGATTTCATTCATCTTTCAGCAAACATTCAAAGGTGCCGACATAACTTAAAATCTTTCCTTAAAAATACAACAAAGGATCTGTCACAAGGAAAAAAGGGATATGGATCATTAACTCCTTTACACAAGACCTATACGGAGCTTTACATCAGACAAGGAGGCAGTGGGGAGGTTAATAGTATGCATGAAGTTGTTTACTTGGAATGCAAAAGGAGTTTGATTGAGAAGAAAATCGAGGTCAATAACATTCTTCAACCTTTAAAAAATGAGGAAAAACCTCAGAGAGTTCTGACGAAAGGAATCGCTGGCATTGGAAAATCTGTCGCTGTGCAGAAGTTCACTCACGACTGGGCAACAGGAGAAGCCAATGAAACTACTGATTTCATATTTCCATTCACATTCAAAGACTTAAACTTGATAAAAGATAAGGATTGGAGTCTTGTGACGTTAATAAGTAACTATTTTGTTGAAGTAAGGGATTTAAAAGAGTCAGACTACAGCGAATCAAGTGTTTTGTTCATCTTCGACGGCCTGGACGAAAGCCAATTACCTCTGGACTTCCACAACAATGAGATGTGCCGTGATGTTACAAAGACCACAACATTAGACGTCCTGCTGACAAACTTAATCTCAGGGAAACTGCTGCACAAAGCCTCAATCTGGATCACAAGTAGACCAGCTGCAGCCGCTAAGATTCCTCCTGAGATCTTCAAAAGGGTGACCGAGGTACGAGGCTTCAAAGATGAGCAGAAGGAGGAGTACTTTCAGAAGAAAGTTAGTGACAAGTTAATGGCTCAGAAGATCTCCGATCATCTTCAGTCAAAGTCGCAAAGAAGTCTGTACATCATGTGCCACATCCCAGTCTTCTGTTGGATTTCAGCAACGGTTCTCCAGAGTCTCCTAACAGACACAGAACAAGCAGAGTTGCCCAAGACTGTGACTGAAATGTACACGCACTTCCTGATCATCCAGACAAAGCTGAATAAATATAACAAAGATGTGATCATGAAATTGGGAAAGCTGGCATTTGAACAGCGTCAGAAGGGCAGCATACTCTTCTATGAAAACAAGTTTAAAAGTTGTGGAATTGATCTGAAAGAAGATGCAGTTAATTCAGGAGTTTGTACACAGATCACAATAAAAGAATCTGGTCTACACAAAGACTTTCTGGCAGCTCTGTACGTGTTAGAGACTTTCTTAGATATCGGAGAAAATCTGCTTTGCAGCCAGACAAGTGTGAAAGTGCCATCAGAGAAAGGAGAGCATCCCATCTTCCTCCTCCACCAGAACGCAGTGGATATGGCTTTGGACAGCGATAATGGACAATGGGACTTGTTCCTGCGCTTCCTGCTCGGTCTGTCACAGGATAAAAATCAGGAGCTTCTTCAGAAACAAGTTGGATTCATAGGAAGACGTCCACAGAGCAACCAGGAGACAATCAAGTTTATTCATGAGAAGATCAAGAAACTGTCCAACAGCGACAAGAGCATCAACTTGTTCCACTGTTTAAATGAGTTGGGTGACCAGTCTCTGGTAAAGTATGTCCAAAAGTGCCAGAGCTCAGGAGATTTTAGTAATCTCTTACCTGAACATTGGTCAGCTCTGGTCTTTCAGCTGTTCGTTTCCAATGAAGACCTGGATTTGTTTGACCTGAGGAAATACCAAGGATCAGATGAAGTTCTGGAGAGGCTGCTGCCAGTGCTCAAAGCATCAACGAAAGCTTGGTAAGTAGCCGGCTATTTTCATAAAACAGACATTTCAACCTCTCCATTTTCAAAAATAACATTTGTACAGTCAGTTTTCAGAAAAGTGTTTATTTTTATGTACCCGTGTATGTATGCCGCCAATGCCGTAAAGAGAATGGCAAACCTGTAGGTGGCGGTGTAACGAGAAGCTCAAGCCCACGTTAGCCAATCAGAATCCTGAAAATAGCAACAACAGCGAGGAATCACTTACTCTTTCTCTCTAGCAGCCGAAACCTCTGTTTGTCTCAGTTTACATGCAAACGTGCAAACGAAGATTTCCCAAATCTCCACTCTGGCCGGAGTTTTAGTAAGACTCATTTTCAGAGGAGGATTCTCTGTTTGCGTGTAAATGAAGGGCACAAACGAAGGGAAATGTCTCAGTTTTTAAACAGCGCCTAAGTGTAGAGAACAGAGGGAAGTGTTTGTTAACAGTCATTTTGTTTTTAACTTTAGGTTAAGGTACTGTGACCTCACCGACAGATGTTGTGAAAAGATTTCATCAGTTCTCAGCTCAAAGTCGTCTGGTCTGGAGGAGTTAGACTTGAGTGGAAACTATCTGCTGGACTCTGGAGTGGAGCTGCTCTGTTACGGTCTAAAAAGTCCCAACTGCAAACTCCAGAGACTCCGGTAAGAACATCCAGATGCACAGCATGTTTGTGATGATTCATAATACAAGTAATGTGGACTTTGGGACACTTAAACAGGGAGTAGTTTACTTTTCTTTCATGTTACAGTGAACAGATGAAATATTCCCTTCAGATATCTTATATCATGTGGTAATAATAATGTACATTTACAATCTTTAATCGTTCTCTGTTTTTCTCAGAGTCGGATGTTTCAGGTGGATATCAGTTTTAACTTTGTCCAGAGATAGCTCCTAGCTTAGCACAAAGACTAGCAGCAGGGGGAAACTGTTAGCACAGCTCAATTAGAAGAGAAAAGCTCACCTCCAAGTCTGTCTGACGTACATGTTACATGTAACTAACAAGATTCAACATGAAAGGTGGAATACTTCAATTTTAATGAGGCTGCTACTATTTTTTGTGCTAAGTTAAACACATTCTGCAACTTAACTAAACTGGACACACAGAGATGAAAATATACATAATATTATCTGACTTGGGGACATTTAACATCTAAATTATTGTCCAGCTGGCTAAAACTCTCTTGTTGACCGTACTCCTGAAAATGATCCAATTCTGATGTTCAACGTGTGTGAGTCAGATCTAATTATTCATATTTTCTAATTAGTTTTAAACCTCAAAGCTTCATGAAGCAACATAGAACTAAATGAAACTGTCACCTACATGCAACATCAGAGACTAAAGACCAGTTCAGACCAAAGATTCACCATGAGTCAAAATCATAATAATATGTTAATGAGTACTTGTCAGAGACACATTTTTACACTAAAAGTCTATTTACATTCTTATTAAATAAATGATTTATACCAGACTATAATGTAGTTGTGAGCACATATAAGGACATTTATTAAACTCTTAATCTGCTCACAGATACTTTAGTTATACAACATTTATGATATTTTTATTTATTTTTATAATTCTCTTCCACAAAAAGTTAGAGCACAAAACAAACTCTGATCTGAAAACTGTTTAAATGTCTCCTTCCAGTCTGAGCGACTGCTGGTTAACAGCAGCCGGCTGCCAGTCTTTGACCTCTGCCCTCAGCGACTCCTCTGATCTCAGAGAACTCGACCTGAGCCTCAACGGCCTGGAAGACCAGGGGGTGGAGCTGCTCTCTGATTGGCTGAGGAAACCCCAGTGTAGACTGGAGATACTGAGGTGAGACTTCTCAGACAGTTTTCTGTAATTCTTTCTTCCCTGGACACCTGTTCTGAGAATAATATAATTTATATAGCTTTTAATTTCAGACCATTTCAGTGTTAATCAGAATTTCCCCCGTTGATCACCTATCTATTTCTATTTTGGAGTATCTGTTATTCCTGATCAGGCCGTGTGATGCTTTAAAATCCCCACAGTGACTGTGTTTACATTTTTTCATTCACTGTGTGATGCAGAGCGACAGTGAGCTACACACACAGATTCATAGAACTGGAGTTACATCCAGTAACTTCTAACATTATTGTCTCATTACTCAACAGGAGACAAACCTTTGTCTCCTGTCACTGCAGTGATTACTGTCTCCTGTAATCACTGCAGTGTTTCCCATACATAGGTTCTACTTTGACACACCGCCCAGGTGGATTGAGATCTGCCCAGGTAGATAAAATATGAATTAAAATCTTTTTCCAAACATTTTATCTGCTGAACCGTTAACATTTGGCAAAAAAAACTTTTTCTACACAATGCTTCGGTTCATGGAGTCATGTGAATCAGCAGCACCGAGATCTGGCGGGTTGAATATGGCAGTAATAACTGGTCTTAATGGAAGGCAGGAGCTGCAGGTTAATGGTGGTGCTTCCCGCCTGATGTATGTTCGGGGAGAAATAAACATCTTAGCTTCTGAGAGGAGGGGAGGATGGGGGGGGGTCCTGCGCTCCCTATGCGCTCATACAGTATGGAGATGCAACATCAGTTATTCTCCCAAAACAGTGCGTTCATTCACACAGCGTCCAACACAGAAAACGTCCAAAAAGTGACAGAGAGAGCCCGCTGAGCTGTTACAGCGCGCCGGTACTTTGTCTCCGGTGAAGTGTCTCATTTTGGATGATCTGAATATTCAGGGTCTCATGGCAGAGTTTATTAGCCGAACTCCAGAGCGCAAATCTACGTTAGGTGTACCGAAATCATCGTAAGGTAGAGACACGGTGTCTTACATCTCTGCGTCTTCTTCCTACTGCCGTGCAGGCCCAGGTGGTAGCCTATATTTTGCCTAGTTTGATTGGGTATTTATGTAAGCCTATCATAAAGAAGCAAATAGTCTGTAACTTTTTAGAATTTGTCACATACTGTCGGAAAAGAAAGCTTTTGCATAGTCTGTTACTTTGTGGCACTTAAGGCGTCTACACACCGGGCCGAAAATCTGCCGTTGGAC
Organism: Perca flavescens; assembly: GCF_004354835.1. Classification (NCBI taxonomy): domain Eukaryota; kingdom Metazoa; phylum Chordata; class Actinopteri; order Perciformes; family Percidae; genus Perca; species Perca flavescens. The sequence goes on from NC_041331.1 coordinate 41,461,126, forward strand.
AGTCTGGCAAGGTCCGTGACTTGAGTGTGTGTGGTGTGTACCGTGCCGTCGTCCGTTGGAGGAGCGGTCAGCCTTCATTTTGTCAAACCCGACGTGTTCAGATGGAGACACGGCAGTGGCGTGCGGGATGAGCTTGACTAAGCCTCTCAAAATCTGACGAAAATCTTTTAAACTGACCTTTGTTGATCTGAAATGAAGACAGATTCAGCAACTGCATGGCCTTTCTGCATGGCATTTCTCTCTTAAAATGTTTTCAGAAACACGTTTCAGTGAACTATCTTCTTACAATATGAGATTGTATTCTGAATCAGCCACCGTTAATGGCCGTTTGAAAAAATCCCAAATCCGGAAGCAGCAGCCAGACCCATGTGACACATTCGTCCAATCACTAATAAAATCATCTGACAGTCTCCACATCTCCAAAAGAGTTTTATTTAAGCCTTTGACCTGATGAGGAAAAAGCTGCTGCTGATGATAAAATTAATTAGTCTGTTGAATTGTAATGCTGAGTCAGAACTTACACCCAGATTTGTTTACTGTGTGACACAGTCATGTGACAAAAATTCATCCAATCAGCAAATGATTGTATAAAAATCTGTTACCCAATTCAACTGTTTTTATATGTTTGTGAAATAACTTAACAAAGAAATTTAACTTAGGTTTTCCTTTTTTAAATGTTTTTTATACCATGTGATATACTGCTCAAAGACATTTGGGATATACAGTTGGGTCCGGAAGTATTTTTACAGTGACACAATTTTCATAATTTTGGCCCTGTGCGCTAACACAAAAGAAATCATTTGTAGTGCAGACTTTCAGCTTTATTTTGAGGGTATTTACGTCAAAATTGGAGGAAGTGTTTAGGAATTACACACATTTTCATACATAGTCCCCTTATTTCAAGGGACCTAAAGTAATTGGACAAATTAATATAAATTATAAATTAAATGTTCATTCTCAATACTTTGTTGAGAATCCTTTGCAGGCGATGACTGCCTGAAGTCTGGAACCCATAGACATCACCAAACGTTGGGTGTCCTCCTTTGGGATCCTTTGCCAGGCCTTGACTGTTTGTTTGCAGGTCTTTGTGCCTTAAGTTTTGTCTTAAGCAAGTGGAATGCATGCTCGATCGGATTGAAATCAGGGGATTGACTCGGCAAGTGTAGAATATTCCACTTCTTTTGCCTTGAAAAACTCCTGGGTTGCCAATTAAAGGAGAATTCCGGTCGATTTCAACCCGTAGCTCTGTTGTTAGTAAATCAGGAGTACTGTCAGTAGCGAGGAAAACGAAAACAAACGGTGCCGCCTACACCGAGTTATCCTCCTGCTAGATTTTGCACCCAACAGTCTTAAACAAGGCTTAAACAGGGCAAGTTTTAAACGTGTTTTTAGCCTCTAAACATGTTCAAAATGCCATTACTAGTGCTTAGCCATGTGCAGTTATTCCTTACGAGGGAACACAGCGAATTTGACGGCAGTAGATGTGACAGAAAGGCATAAAAGTTGTGTTAATCCTTACCTCTGTTTATGTACTGCTTTTCGGTCAAGTCCACAGCAATCGAGTGCCGATCTCATACAATCTAATATTCCAAAAGGCATTTTTTCCACAAAAAAATAATCTGCCGAGGTCCTGTCCATAGTAATGAGCATGTATCAACAGGCTGTAACCTGACACCGCAGTGGAGCACAGCTGACCTGCAGTTCAGGAGTTCATTAGCATTGTTAACCTAACAACGGCGGAGACTGCCTGTGGCAGAAGCAGGGAGGAGCTCACAGAGCTGACAGACGGAGCTTGGAGTTAGATCAGGACTAATATGAGAAAATGCTTCGAGTTTGTGCCTTTCCAAATTGCGGCAACCAAATGAAGAGATATTTGAGCTTGAGCTTTCACCGTCTACAACCTCCGCAGCCAGGAGATTTTACAGTTCAACCAGAATTCTCCTTTAACTTTGTTGAATTTGGCTGAATATGAACAGACAGAATGTTCCTATAGACTTCAGAATTCAGGCGGCTGCATCCATCTTCTGTCATATCATCAAGAAACACTAGTGACCCGGTGCCACTGGAAGCCGTGCATGCCCATGCCATTACACTGCCTCCACCATGTTTTATAGATGATGTGGTGTGCTTCGGGTCAAGAGCCGTCCCAAGCCTTCTCCATACTTTTCTCTTCCCATCATTCTGGTACAGGTTGATCTTAGTTTCATCAGTCCAAAGAATGCTGGTCCAGAACTGGGCTGGCTTTTTTAGATGGCTTCTGGCTAACTCTAATCTGGCTTTTCTATTCTTGAGGCTTATGAATGGTTTGCACCTTGTGGTGAACCCTCTGTATTTGCTCTCGTGAAGTCTTCTCTTTATGGCAGACTTGGATAATGATACGCCTACTTCCTGGAGAGTCTTTTTCACTTCACTAGATGTTGTGAAGGGGTTCTTCTTTACCGTGGAAAGGATCCTGCGATCATCAACCACTGTTGTCTTCCGTGGACGTCCAAGCATTTTTGTATTGCTGAGCTCACCAGTGCGTTCCTTTTTTCTCAGAATGTACCACCTCAGAATGTACTTTACTTGCATTGAGAGCTCCTTTGACCACATGTTGTGGATTCGCAGCAACAGCAATGAAACAGCAACCTGAAATCAACTCCAGACCTTTTATCTGCCTAATTGATAATGAAATAATGGAGGAATAGCCCATACCTGCTCATGAAACAGCTTTTGACTCAATTGTCCAATTACTTTAGGTCACTTGAAATAAGGGGACTATGTATGAAAATGTGTGTAATTCCTAAACCCTTCCTCAAATTTTGATGTAAATACCCTCAAAATAAAGCTGAAAGTCTGCACTACAATTCATTCATCTCGATGATTTTTGTGTCACTGTCGAAATACTTCCACACCCAACTGTATTCCTGCTTTTGGCCATGGTTGCACTTGTTAATTTGAGCTGCGTGACTTGCAGATAAAGGGAAAATGCTTACTAATGTCTTAGTGTTTCAAGGTTTTTGTTGTTATTATAACTTTTATGAAACATCTTTTATATGATTACAGCTGTTTAACTGTGTTGTTATTAATGATCTGTTCATACAGCAGCCTCTCCTTTGTCTCCACAGGAGGAGTTATAGATGTTAATACATTAAGAAACACTAAATCTGCTCACAGCTGCATTATAGTTATACATTTATTATATTATTTATTTTAAATTTAGTATATTTCACAAAAGTTAGAGCACAAAACAAACTCTGATCTGAGCACTGTGTTTAAATGTCTGCTTCTAGCCTGAGCGACTGCTTGTTAACAGCAGCCGGCTGCCAGTCTTTGACCTCTGCCCTCAGCGACTCCTCTGCTCTCAGAGAACTCGACCTGAGCCTCAACGGCCTGGAAGACCAGGGGGTGGAGCTGCTCTCTGATTGGCTGAAGTGTAGACTGAAGATACTCTTTAAATGAAAGAGACTGGGGATATCATCTAAGAGGACAATGTATGTTCAAGCAACCTCTTGTGCGAACTGCGGTTAAAAATATGTGTGTTTCAGTTTGTGGGGTGACCTTATGGAATGTACTGAACAATGACATCAAACAGAGCCATGATATCATTCAGTTCAAAAATAGATTAAATAAATCAATACTTGAACAATACAGAAAAGAATAGACCGAAACATAGGAATGGAATTGCTCTTGTGAAGTCTCGTGAAGGTATTGTTGTATATTGCTGTATTGTTGTAAGTTATTGTAAGACCTGAACGACTGTATGCTGTATTTGCATATCTATTTGCTTTATAATAATATGATTTTGTGAAATAGGGGCAGGACCAAATAAGCTAATTGCTTCCGCCTCCTCCTTCTCGAACTAATCCTTTTCTAGTTTTGTTGAATTCTGATTGTTGTGTTTTATTTTGTGGTTTAACATTTTTAGATTTGTATTTGTTTTGTTTTCTTATGCAACATTGTTGATTGTTCGAGATACAATAAATAAATAAAACTAAATACTGAGGTGAGACTTCTCAGACAGTTTTCTGTAATTCCTTCTTCCCTGGACACCTGTTCTGTTAATAATATAAATGATCTAGCTTTTAATGTCAGATCATTTTAGTGTTATTCAGACTCAGACTGCCATCATGTTTCAATCTGGCGCTTCATCCTAACACAGTACAGTTAAGTAAAACATTTACTGTTCGATACAACTCAAGTAGCAGCCAATAAGTCCGAATATTATGGTTGTTTAAAGGAACAGTTTGACATTTTGTGGAATATGCTTTTTTTGTCACTCAGTCAGATGTTTAAACTGATACCACTCTCATGTCTGTACACTAAATATAAAGCTACAGCCACTTAGTTTAGCATAAAGGCTGGCAACTGCTAGCTGGCTCTGTCTGGATTGTTTAATCTGTAATCAAACGGTCTCTGACGAGCCTCTGACCACCATCTTCAGCCAGAGAGGACATTATTTCTTCAGCTTCCGCAAATCGTCACCCATGAAAAGGTAACTCTATGCGGAGTTCAATGGTACCTCACACAAGACTACTTTGTAAGATTACTCACAACACGGTCTCACAGTTAGTGAAATTGTCACTGTATTTTTGATTGTTTCATTGCTAACGTTAGCTCAAAACGGCGTAAGCATCTTGGAGGCTACTTGTCGCAAAGTGACGCATGCGTGACTCCCATCTGCACTTGACGGGTAGTATCACTAATATGACTCCTGGCTACAAGTTAGCAATCGAACACAAAGGTGTCACTTGAATGGCATTTTGAGCTAACGTTCAAACAAATGATTTCCATCTTCTGTTATTATTTTGTGACAGACTTCACGAGGTGTTCAAAAGTCACAACGAGCAGCAGTCCCGTCCAGATGCAGCGTCAGCCGATTTTTGCCGGGGCTTCAGCCCCAAATGTTTTGAGTGTAGCCCCAAATGTATTTTGAAAAGTTGACTGACAAATATGAAACCCCCGAAATGTGTTCACTCTCGCTGTAAAAAGCTGTGCAGCTTCAGGTTTATAATCTGAAAAACAAATCTGAAAACAAATCCTTGGCCTTGGGTTGCCAGGCCAGTTATGATTAGGCCAAATGTTGGTGCCATCTAACTTACATCTACAAACTGGAAGCTAAAATGAACAATTACAGTTTTTCTCAATTGCTAAAACACATTTTCTGAAACCTTGCATAATTTTCTGAAAACATTAAACACAAAATCTCATCTTCAATAACTATTTCCAAAACCTTTGACTCCTCTTGCAAAATGAAACTTTCACCTCAAAACAGTTTTACCAAGATGATATACACTATCAAGCATTCAGTAAACAATACACCAAAAAATAGAAAACACATTGTTCAAAACATATAGTTCTCAGGGAGAAGTACATTTTTAATCTCAAAACAAATTTCATATATTTCCGTCTTTGTCTTTTGATGAACAAAAACATGTTCTATCATAGTAGCTTAAAATTGATCAGAAATTGCTACTCTGCTTTGCTCATTGTAATTAGGGCCCGAGGGCAATCAGCGGCGAAGGCCCTATTGAAACTGAAGGAATTATTATTCTTTCTTTCTTTCTTTCTTTCTTTCTATTATTTTCCCGTCAAATGAATTGCCTTTTTGAGGGGCTTAACATATTCAAAAACTCACCAAATTTGGCGGTCGCATCAAGTCTGGTGAAAATTTACGTATTTTAACGGTTTCGGGAATAGGCGCACAAAAATGGCTCGCTAGCGCCCCCTAGAAAGTTAAGAAAATTGAGCCCTTGCAGTGCGTTTAACGTAGACTCACAAAACTTGGTATACATATGTAACATGTCAAGATGTACAAAAAACTTCATTAGAGCCATACCCTAAACCCAACAGGAAGTCCGCCATTTTGAATTAAATGTTCGAAATTAGTACAATTTTAGCCATTTGCACATGTCGTACTTTAACGAACTCCTCCTAGAGATTTCATCCGATCAACTTCAAACTTGGTCTGTGCCATCTTAAGACGTTAAAGATGAAAAGTTGTTAAAAGAAAAACTTTTCGTCATAGGGCGTGGCCGTGGCAGGGCGGCCATTTTTGCGTTCGCTTTCCCGAAACAGGAAGTGGGTGTAACTCGAGTGTACGTTGTCCGATTACCTCGAAACTTTTCAGGATTCATAAGAGTCCGACCCTGAGGACAAATAAAGGCCGATATTTACTTAAAGTCATAGCGCCCCCTAGTGGCAACAGGAAGTAGGCCTAAAAGTCAAGGTACTATACTTTAACAAACTCCTCCTAGAGATTTCACACCTTAACGATGAAAAGTTATTAAAAGAAAAACTTTTCGTCAGACGGTGTGGGCGTGGCGTGGGGGCCATTTTGAGTGTTTAGCGATGAACAAAGAAGTTGTTGTAACTTGAGTGTACGTTGTCGTATCTGCCCGAAATTTCTCACAATTGACAAGGGTCCAGGCCTGAGGACACCTACAGGTCAAAATTGACTTTTGGTCATAGCGCCCCCCGCTGGCAACAGGAAATCTGCCTTATATGACAAACATCATCCAATTTGCATGAACTCAGAATGTGTGGTCTACGTGTGATACTGAGCCGCCCCCTATTATATGACCACGCCCACTTACTCAGGCCACGCCCCCTTTCATAACATTTGAACCGTTTAAGGTAGAGTCTTGTGTGAGGTGTCATTGAACTCAGCAGAGACTTCGTTTTTAATTGGTCATGGTTTGACCTGCCCCCTATGCTTAAGCCACGCCCTTTTGAATAAATGCTGACCCATCTAAGGTAGAGTCTTGTGTGAGGTATCATTGAACTCAGCACAGACTTCCTTCTTCATTGGTGATGGTTTGACCCACCCCCTACGCTTTTGCCACGCCCCTTTTCACAGCTAATGAACCGTATGACGTAGAGTCTTGTGTGAGCTATCGTTGTACTCGGCGGGGAGTTCCCTTTTAATTGTTGACGATTCGCGGCGTCTGAGTGCCGCGCAAATGCGCGGTTGCAAGGAGTGGCGTCCGCGGGTAACCCCGACACGCGCAGAGACGCGAGGGCCCGTCCATCGCTGCTCGCAGCTTTCATTTTTGTTGTTCTTTCTCCTCCTTGTACCCCTATTTTTACAGTATTGTACCCTGCATCTCACAAACTTCTATCCATTCTCCTTCCCACCTTCAACAACCTGTTTGCTCTCTGAACTAGCTTATATTGGTTGTGTCACATCATTTGACACAAGTGAAATCCATTTTGAGTGGTTGTGTTCAATCAATGACATGTGTTCTCTATTTATATTTGATTGTTGCCACTTGTGTTTACCACTGTGGATGACGTGTGCATTGGTGTGCACAGTGTGTTTTGAGAATGAGAATGTGAAATGGTTTAAGGTATTGACAACAGACTGCACAATTAGCTAAATGAGTTCAAGCAACTGAGAACTTTGTTCAGCCAATGGGTTTTAGCGTTTTAGCAATTGAGAAAAACTGTAACAAGCAGGCAAGCCAATCGCCGTCTAGCACTGTATTCAGTTTATTTAAATGGGTCCGGGCTAAGCCCCGAACCTCCTCAAGTCCTAGAAACACCCCTGGTCCTGTCAAAGGTATTTTTTATCCTTAATTCAGTGAACTGAAAGTTGACTGAGCTCAGTCTCTCAGGTCTCACACAGTGCTGTTGAGTTTTTACCTTGCAGTTTCTGCTTCTAAGATGCAAACAGTAAACCTCTGTTACCTGCAGTAATACATATATTTTCTTCTAAAATGTAATTAATAGCCAACATAGCATACATGTTTTTACTGTAGGATAGCCTTCTGTGAATAGATAAGCTTTACAGCATATTTTCCCTTTTTCGGTGTTGTTTGTATTATTTATAAAACCTCCGAAGTCCCATAAAATAGTTTGAATTACTTTGTTGGAAATAAATATGTGAAAAAATGTGCACACAAGTTGTCAACATCGGTAACAAAACAATGTAATATGATTTCATGTTTTTTTTCTCTCTACCATGCAGCTGAACCTTATGACCCTAAAAATGAGAGAATTAAATGTTTTTTCTGAATATCACTTTAAGTCATGCTGCTGTAACATGAAAACGTTTGTCTTCAAATTGATTCAGTATTTGAACTGTGTATTTAAAGTTCACTAGACTCAGCCAATGAAAAGACTGCAGATTTACACCATGTTGACTTCATCCATGATTAATTACACTGTCTGTAATAACATTGTCTTTATTTACAGGAGCTTGTGGAGACAAAGGTAGCCAAGGTAACTACTTTATTTCTCTTAAAGTCTTGTGAAGTTCATTGTTCAGAGTCACTGTCTGTGCACTCAAGCATATGACTAGAGCTGTAACAATTCCAAATTTTTCTGGACAATTGTCTCAGAAATAATTGCAATTAACAAAATCATTGTCTCTTATAGGCAAATAATAAAACCATTTTATTTATTACTTTTTCAAACAAATTAAAGTTTAAATGAATCCCAGGATACATCTTTTGTTGTTTATCACTGTTATGGGACCCAGATACACAGGTACACATCCTATAAAGTAAACCACGCCTCTTTATTATCACATATTTTTTTTGTTAAGATTATTTTTTGGGGCATTTCTCTGTTCTGGACTGCATCAAATCAAACATCAACAGTGTCACCACCCTCAAACAGTTTACCACTTTCCCTAATCAGAACCCATGGATGAACAGTGAGGTCAGACTCCTGCTGAAGGCACGTGACATTTCATTCAGATTGGGTGATAAGCCTATAGCTCATCCAGGGCTAACCTGAATAGGGGCATCAAAAAGGCCAAGCACAACCACAAGCTAAGGATTGAGGATCACTTCAGGAACAACTTTGACCCCCAACACATGTGGCAAGGCATCCAGGCCATCACAGATTACAAAACCACTAGCTCCACCCCCGCTGTCAACGACACCACCTTGGCTGAGGAGCTAAACCACTTCTATGGCCGCTTTGATGGGGACAACAAGGAGTTGGCCATCAAGGCTGTGGTCTCTGCAGATCACCAGCCCCTCTCTCTCTCCACCACCAATGTGTGTGCGGCACTGAGCTGGACTAACGCACGTAAGACGGCTGGAATCCCCGGACGTGTACTCAGGGCCTGTGCTGTGCAGCTGACTGAGGTTTGGACTGACATATTTAATCTGTCACTAGCCCAAGCAGCTGTCCCCGCGTGCTTTAAAACCACCTCCATCGTGCCGGTGCCAAAACACTCCATTGCAACAAACCTTAATGACTTCCGTCCAGTTGCACTCACCCCCATCATTATGAAGTGCCTCGAGAGGCTGGTCCTGGCCCATCTCAAGACCTGCTTACCACCCTAACTGGTGCCCTTCCAATTTGCCTACCGTCAGAACCGGAGCACAGAGGATGCCATCTCTACGGCACTTCACTCTGCCCTGTCCCACCTTGACAATAGCAACACCTATGTGGGAATGCTGTTCATTGACTTTAGTTCAGCATTCAACACCGCCATCCCCTCCAAACTGATCACCAAACTCAGTGAACTGGGCATCAGTACCTCCCTCTGTAACTGGATTCTGGACTTCCTGGATTCTGTCCTGTCTATGCACCGCCTGTCTGTACTTTGTATATCACATTGAAATTTTCTGCTTTTTTGCACTTCTGGTTAGACGCAAAGGGCATTTTGTTGTCTTTGTACTCTGCATAATGACAATGCATTTGAATCTAATCTAATAAAATAAGATTTCATATCTTTACAGCCATAAGTTAAGATGTGCTGTAAAATCGTTATCAGATGCAAAGGTCTGTTATTATTTTATGACGGACTTCATGAGGTGTTCAAAGGTCACAACGAACAGCAGTCCTGTCAATCATTATGTGGCAAAGGTATTTTTTTATCCTTAATTCAGTGAACTGAAAGTTGACTGAGCTCAGTCTCTCAGGTCTCACACAGTGCTGTTGATTTGGTTTTAAAGATTATTTTTTGGGGTATTTCTGCCTTTAATGCAGACTTTATGTTCCATATAGTGTTTATTACAGCCTATACACAGCATCTTATCAAGTCAGTTTTAATCAGTTAATGAGAGCAAAATATTTTCTTTGCTTGAACATGGATGCTTAAAACAAATGAGCAAATCTGCCATCCCATAGCAGGGAGTTATTACAGTGATTGTGAAGTCTTATTAATTGTGCCTTCAGTGGCCGAAGGCAGAACTGCACAATTGTATCAGTGCTTCTTTCCTGCATTCACTATTTGCTCTTCGAAGAGTTGAATGGATTGTCCAGAGTAACTGGGGACATTGTTTCTGGGATGACTTGAGATCTTTTTTTAAATGTAATGTTTCAAAGATGTGAGCACCACAAAATAAATTCAATTCACCTCCATTGTATTTTAGAGAGATACAGTATTACTGCATATAAAAGTACCCCCCCGCCCCCTCTTAAATAATACTACTATTACAATCATATTTATAACATTGTGTCCTGATTGGAAACAATGTACATCTAACTGTGTTTTTGATGTGATGACATGTAGTGATGACATGTAGTGTTGTTGTAATAATGATTAACTGGTGTTTATAGACACGGTTATCCCAGAATGCAATGCACAATGGAAATAAAGGAACTACTGACAGCTAGAAAGAGTTGTTGGTTACAGCTTGACAAACTAAACACTAAAGCTAGTGTCTCCCTCATGAGAAATTCTAAGAAATGACAACAAAACTGTCGCGCATCCACATGATACAAGCCTTCTGTGAGCTTGTATTCTATAATTTTCTTCGGGATGAATAAAGTGTCTATCTATCCTATCTATCACAGTTGCTTGTTTGCAGTTTGCACAAATCAAAGATGAACTAAACCTGAAAGATGTTTTTGGTTGTGCTCCAAAAACTTCAAATAAAAAACTACTGATGAAATATCTCGTCTTCCTGGTTTGGCTGCTGAAATGCTGTTGGATGGATATCCTTTAGAGCTCTTAGATGGAGATGCTTCTAACATCCCAGAGAGATGGGTGACAGATGTGCTAATGGAGCTTCACAGGAAGGTTGGAGAGAAGAGCAGACTGTTGGTACTGACGGTGTTGGGTGTTCAAAGTAGTGGGAAGTCAACACTCCTCAACACCATGTTTGGTGTGCAGTTTCCTGTCAGCAGTGGAAGATGCACAAGAGGAGCTTATATGCTCTTCCTCAGAGTAAGTGAGGATATGCAATGCCAGCTGAACTGTGACTTTATAGTTCTCATTGACACAGAAGGTCTTAAATCTCCTCATTTGGCACAACTAGAGGACAGTTATGAGCATGACAACCAGCTGGCAACCTTTGTCATTGGCTTAAGTGATGTCACCATTATCAATGTCTCAATGGAGAACTCCACAGAAATGAAAGATGTCCTGCAAATTGCAACACACGCTTTCTTGAGAATGAAGGAAATTGGTAAAAAGCCAGTTTGTCATTTTGTGCACCAGAATGTTGGTGGAGTCTCAGCTCACGCAAAGACCAAGGCCGACAGAAAACTTTTCTTGGACCAGCTCAATGAAATGACTCAAATTGCAGCCGAAATGGAAAAGCAGCCCACTATAAAAGCTTTCACAGATGTGCTGGACTATGACATGGAAAAAAAAACACTGGAACATCCCAGGACTCTGGCATGGGACCCCACCGATGGCACCAGTAAACACAGGTTACAGTGAAGCTGTAGCAGATTTAAAGAAAAATCTTTTGGAGACAGGGAAAGGAGACAAACACTATGAAGTCCCACAAATCCCAGAGTTTCGAGAAATGGATGAGAAGTCTCTGGAAAGCAGTCAAATATGAGAACTTCATCTTCAGTTTCAGAAACACTCTTGCGGCTCAAGCATACGACAATGTCTGCAAAGAGTTCAATCAATGGGAATGGGAGTTTAGAAAAGAGATTCTCTCCTGGCAGACAGCAGCAGAGTGGGATATCACAGATGGTGACAACAAATCTGATCTCAGTCATTTGAATGAATTAGTTCAATCAAAAAAATTTCAGATGGAAGAAGAAATAGCAGTCCAAGACAAAATAATGAAGCAGAAACTGCAGGAATACTACAAAAGGAAAGACAGACATGTGAATCTGATAGGGAAATTCAAAACTGAATTTTTCAACAGTATCAGTAGTCTTGCAAATGAAATCCGACGATCAGTAGACAATAAATTGGATTGTGCACTTGAGCTAAGAAAAAGTTTAAAAGAGGCTCAGGACATTCAAAGAAACAACAGAGGAATGATTGAAGAACAAGTTATGAAACTTTTGAGTGACTGCAAACAGCAAAAACTGACTGATGAAGAATTGGAAGATGAGTTTGAAAAGATGTGGGCTGAAGTCACTGTAAATGTGTCCGGCCTGAAAGAACAAAACATAGAAGCAAGCATCTTAAAACTGTTGAGAAAACACTTATTAAATCATAATGTCACTGAGGAACTACATAACATTGGAGACCTAAAAGATATTGTGAAGGATCCATTTAAGGCAAAAAAGAAACACTTGAAAACACACCTGCCCTTGATGACAAATAAAGACACAAAAAGAGAGTTGCAGAGCTTTGCAGACAGTGTTATTGAGTCTGGCACACAGTTTGTCCATGATATTGCAAAAACAGAAAGAGACTACAATGATTCTTTTATAAGAGAGCTTCTGGAAAAAGTGGATGAATCTCTTACACAATGGAGCAAGCAGTGCAAGCCCAAGTTTGAGTTTGACCTGAAACTTTACATGTGTGGCATTGCCTCAAGAGAGTTCCTTAAAATGCACAGAAAATTATTGTCAGATAGGGATCCAAAACTTCAGCTGGAGAAGTACAAGCCTCAGTACTTGTCAGATTTTATCGATTTATACAAACAGAGAGATGATTGCCAACGAAAAGCAAATGATTTTGTCAGACTTTGTATCAAACCTGCTGTTGAAGAGTACATCAGTAGATCTCTGGGAATAGACATTGTAGATGAGATTTTGACAAGTTGCCATTCAGCAGAGTACAGTTCACGTTCCTTTTTCCAGTACAACATTCTGAAAGAGTTGCTACAAAAGGGAGAGTTTGGGGGTTTTGTCAAGTACATTTGTACATATGATATATATGTTAAGGATTGGATATTTCAGCAAATGTTGCAAAAAAAGTCAGAAGACAAAACTTTGTGCAAACTGAAGAATAGGAATTTGGAGGTCATAGTTCACAAAATAACAGAAGCCACAGAATGAGCCTCTAAAGGAGAGGATGGTGTTCTACTTGCAGATAACCAGGAAAGCATCACAAAGCTCAACATGCGCAAATATTTGATCAAAGACATCTCAATTTCAGTGGAGGCTGAAAAAACCTCCTTGTTTCAAATCCAAAGCACATGTCATCCATTTACAGACAGCCTCATTAAATCATTGGGTGAATTGAAGGAACAGCTGCAGGAGGAATTCTCAAACTCTGAAGACATCACTGAGACTCTGAACAAACTTCCAATCAAACCACAAGATGAGCTTTTCAAGCGGGTGTTTGGCTGTGGACAACAATGTCCATTTTGTAAAGTTCCTTGTGAGGCTGGAGGCAAAGAACACGAGAAACATCATGCAGCTGTTCATCGACCAAAAGGTCTCGGTAGATACACTTTTGTGAAAACTGAGAAGCTGGTTGAAACACTGTGTACAACAGATGTGCACAGTGACCGTAAATTCAGAAACACAGAAACTAACTGGGAGTACCATCCTTTTAAGGACTACATGGACTACTATCCAGACTGGCTCATTCCTCCTGACTCCACCATTAAGGCATCTGACTACTGGAAGTATGTCCTGGTTCAATACAATGAAAGATTTGCTCAAGAATACGAAGCCAAACCAGCTGATGTTCCAGAGGCCTGGAGGAGAATCACAAAGGAACAAGCTCTGAAGGGATTAAAAGATGCCTTCAATATAAAGTGAACAACATACCATCCTGAATATCTTTAAAACTAAACAACATTGAAACATGGAAGATTTTTTCATATACAAATGTACAGAGAAGACCAAAAGGAAACAGGAACTGAAGATGTTAGAGCATTCAGCAGAACAATCAGTCAAGACAGATTAATACTGTTTGAAAATTATCAATTTGTCTGCAAAATAATCTTTATGTAGAAAAGTAGAAGTAATCAGCCTAATGTAGTGTAATGAAAACATCTCAAATATTTTAGAAGCTGCGCAGGAAATAAGTTAACTATGACAGACTATAAGATTTGATGTTTTATTTTTTAGTTTAGAATTGCAAAAGATGATTCAAACAAGTTGCAGAAAATGAAATGCTGTAAATAGTTATGTTAGACTTTTAAATATATTCTATACTTTTATATTTATTACTTTATTTTTTAAATTTTTTGAAGATTACGAATGTTCTTCTATCAATCTTCTGCAGGCCCTCAAGCCCATAAAATGGTGTGCACAATAATGATGTTGACAAAGATCATGTAAAAAAGAGATTATGTTTTGTTATATTTTTGGGTTGTGATCATTAGAAATATTTTTTTTAACCTATTTTAAAGATGCTGTATGTCTGTTTATAATGACTGGTGTATTTCTCATCATTCTTGCTTAATTTAATCTGAAAACTAACTGATATGTGCTTGGAGGTAACAAAAATCAACATTAGTTGAAATATATGTTGATGCCAGATAATGATGATGATGATGATGATGATGATGATGTGTTTAACCCTTCTGTTGTCTTCCCGTCGACCACGCAGATTTTGTCATTCTGGGTCAAAATGAAAACCTTTTTTGTTTGTTTGTTTTAGTCATCTTTTTCAACACTTTTGAGGCTTTGACGTTTTGAAGCGCTTTTTCCGATGTTGATTTTAGTTTTAGTTCAAGTTTTTTAAGCTTTTCCTGACTTTTTTGTGACTTTTTCTGATTTTTCTGATCAAGTTGTTCTTGTTTTTTTCCCACGTTCTTTTTTTTTTCTCAAATGCTACAAAATCTAATAAAATACCCAAATTAATTGAAAGTACTGAACTGATCATTTATTTTACACTAAATAGTGTTGTATGGAACCATCCACATTATTGTTTTGGACAATGTGTTAAAAGAAGTAACAAATAAGTTATTAAATTATTCTTTTTTTTAAACATGTTTTGATTACAGCTCTGTCCGTAATGACTAGTGCTAAAGATGCTGATGTTGATGATGATGATGATAAATTATTATTTGTAGTTAAACTACAAAGGCCATGTAACAGATGTTAAAAAAAAACTTCTAGTAATAAGTAAATGCAAACCATTTTTATCTTTTGATGTGTATTTGATAAAACTGGAATCAGCGAATAAGAAATTTTGACACATTTGACTGTTATTGCTGACTTACTTTGTTTTTTTTTTACTTTTCAAATATTTACAATTTTTTCTTGTTTTATTTCTTTAAAATATGTTTCATAACCAAACGAGGTGACTTGTGTGCACGAAAATATGTTGTACGAATAGCATGTTATGAGATTATGTTTTACTTACTATTATTAGTATTACTACTTACTTTTGTTATTACTACTTATTATTCCACTATTTACAATATTTTATTTCTCAAAAGTCTGAAGATGAAATCTTTAAAAAAGTAATTAATGTGTTCTTGGAGATTACAGCAATCTGCATCAGTTTAAATGTATGCATGTTGTTGTCAATGATTAATGCTATTATTATATTATATTATATGAGTTATTCAATCTACAAGAAAGTTTAAAAGCTGGAATATTTTATGTGTACATGATTTCTTTACTGTTTTTGTTTGAGTTTTGTTGACTGCAAATGTTTATTTTTTAATTTTTTTCCAAGTTTATATAGAGTAAAGTGATGATGATGATGATGATGATGATGATGATGATGATGATGATGATGATGATGATGATGATGATTCATGTAGAAATATCATATGAGTATTTTTCTTTGAAATAAATATAATAAAAGACAAAATACTTGAAGTCACTTTTGTCAAATTTAAATTTGTAAGTAAGTTTACAAATCTTAAGTATAACGTTTTTTGGGACAACAGTGTTGTTGTCATTTCTTAGAATTCCTCATGGGGGAGACAGAAACTACGTGTAATAGCTTTAATGTTTAGTTTTTCAAATCTGTAACCAACAATCACTCTTTCTAGCTGTCAGTAGTTCCTTTATTTCCATTCAGCATTGCATTCTGGGATAACAGTGTCTATCAACACCAGTTAATAATTATAACACAGTTAGATTTACATTGTTTTCACTCAGGACACAATGTTATAAATCGGATTGTAATAGTAGTATTATTTAAGGGGAGTATTTAAGGGGAGCAGTAATACTGCATCTCTTTAAAATACAATGGAGGTGAATGGAATTTAATTTGTGGTGTTCACATCTTTTTCAAAATTGCATTTAAAAAAAGATCTGTCGTCCCAGAAACAATGTCCCCAGTTACTCTGGACAATCCATTCAACTCTTTGAAGAGCAAATAGTGAATGCAAGAAAGAAGCACTGATACAATTGTGCAATTCAGCCTTCGGCCACTTGATGACACAATTAATAAGACTTCACAATCACTGTAATAACTCCCTGCTATGGGATGGCAGATTTGCTCATTTGTTTTAAGCATCCACCCATCCATCTTCAAGTACATAACACATTTTGCTCTCATTAACTGGTTAAAACTGAGTTGATAAGAAACTGTGTATAGGCTGTAATAAACACTGTATGGGACATAAAGTTTCACTTACCATTCTGGAAAACAGCCACAAGGGGGCACTCAAAGCTCACAGAGTCAAGTCAAGTCCACAATGAAGAGGTTAGATGCACAAAAATCTTTCCAGACAAAGGGCACTGAAATGCAAGAGTAATAAAGCACAATTACTGCACACAAAACACACACACAATAAAACAGGAATATTTTAACAATACTATACCAATTCCAGTTATGATTTTGCCAGATCAAATCTTATTTAACATTGTTTTGGTACAAATCTCTTCTCCTATTACAGACACACATTACTCCATCTATTCAACGAACCCAGCTAGTCAGCATTGTTAAGCCAAGACGTTTTATTTAACCAGGAAGTCCCTGGACACGAAAATCTCTTTCCTGTTGGAGAGCTGGCCAAGTCTGTAAGGTTTAGACTTGAGCGGCCATGATGAAATAGCATCATTCATGACTAAAGAGCAATATGTGTCTCACTTTCCTAAGAGGATCTTTATTTAGTGTTAACTTGGAAGTTCAGCAATTAGTTTTGGCTGTGTCACTTAGCATCTGACTAGCTTAACTGTGGCTAAGAAGTTTAAAACGTGGCTGCATGGAAGTTGGATGTATTAAAGCAAGCACAGATTCAGCTGGACCACGGCTAAACTGCTTATAAATGTTTAATGTCATTAGCTTATGAATAACATCTTCCTCACACAAGTGATTCATGGGAATGCCACAGATTAGTGCTGCAAGTCCGGTCAGTAAATGGTATTGAAGAAAATGGGTTTCAGCCGGACTAGAGCTGACATAATGAGTCAGCAGAAAATTAATCAGCAATTATTTTGATAATCAATTTGTAATTTAAGTTGTTTTAAAAAAAAAAAAAAGAAAGAAAACAGCTTCCCAACTGTGAATATTTGCTGGTTTACTTACACTAGATACTACACTGGATATCTGGATTGTTGCTCAGACAGAAGAAGACATTTGAATATCAAGATGTGCAATTTCACTATTTTCACATTTTATGGATGAAAACGACTAATTGAGAAAACAAAAATGCATAATAAAAAGGATCATTAGTTCCAGATTGACCCCTGAACTCTATATCCAATGGATCATATTCTGCTCTCAGCTGGGGTTTGAATATGAGCTAAACAAATGATCTGCCAGTCATGAGGAGTGAAAACGTTAATGTACAGTTAATTTAATGAATGCACATGTTGCAGCTGAGATGCTGCCAGTACCCAAGCACGGTGACATCTGCTGCTGGCTGGTATTTATCCTAAATACTTTCTGCTCAATACCTTCTGTGTGTCTGTTTGTCTTGCTGCTGTAATTAAATGGCACTGAGAAAAACCAGCGGAGCAGAGTTGTTAACCCTCAGCACACACCGCTTCATGCAAACATGTGCACACAACTTGCAGAGTGGAATGCCTCAGATTAGGAGAAAGAGCAGGGTGGCACTGAGAGCCACTCCTTATGAGTTTTTATCTCTTACTCACAGTAGGAGGAGCCCCGGTTCAGTGTCACAGTGACATCATTGTTAGGTGGAACAGATGTGTGAAACCACCATAGATATAGAACATTGTTCTCTATCTATGGTGGTATCACACATGCTTTTGGTGATGACCCTCTGCAGGCTGTGGACACATCTCCATTAACAACATGGAATCTTCTCTTCCACTCTCCAATTTCACATATAGCTCCACCTCCTGTACTGTGTACTCTTGCAATAGGGAAAATATTTCTTATTTCCCCCCGTCTACAATTTACACTCTGTTGCCAGTTTATTTGGTCCCTAAAAACTAATAGCAACCCTCTAATAGGCAGTTAATGACAGTTATAATGTTCAGGGTTTTTAAAGACAGAGAGGTGTTTCTAATAAACCCTGTTTAGATCAACAAGGGTAGACAACATTTTAGAATCTCAGGTTAACAGCGGCACCATCTATAGTCTTCAAAATGTCTCTCTACAGAAAAACTGAACATCATAACCTTCATGAAGGTAGGGTTTACTGCAGGGCTGTTTGAATGAACTGCAATTATATTTTGCATGTATTTTTAGCTAGGTGTACCTAATAAAATGGCAACTGGTAGTTTTTTAGTACCACCTCCATATTAGTGCACTGGGACAACATGAAATACATCATTCTACTCTGCAGACTTCAACAATGCTTCAACTTTGGGCATTGTTGTCACGAGGGAAACTCCTTCCTTATGTTATAAAAATAAAAACATTTCTATTTAATCTAATTAGAAGTGATATGAAGTTCAGCGCAAATTCATTCGGGAAGACGTCATTAACCCAATCACTACACTTTCTTCCTAAATCAAATCAGCTGTTCAGTAGAGATGCTTTCAGTTAAACCAATCAGACTTGGCCACGAAATTCAAGGGCCAATCACAGCATTACAACTCTGCTTTAAATCTGTTCTCTCCCTGTGCTGTCAGCTGTTGTTTCAGGCAAAGTGCTCAACTTGGGCAGCACGGTGGCTCAGTGGTTAGCACTTCTGCCTCACAGCAAGAAGGTTCTGGGTTCGAGTCCAGGTTGTTCCGGGCCTTTCTGTGTGGAGTTTGTATGTTCTCCCCGTGTTTGCGTGGGTTTCTTCCCGGTCCTCCGGTTTCTTCCCACCATAAAGACATGCATACTAGGACTACAGGTTGTTGTTGCAAATGAGAATTTGTTCTCAATCAACTTACATGGATAAATAAAGGTTTATTATCAACCCTCCTCCTCCCATGCCACCTCCGGTCTTTGTGTTTCTCCCGGCTGACCGCTTCGTTGCCTCTTCGGTCTGGTCTCTGGTCTCCTTCTCCACCACCACCAGTGTCTAGACTCCATCAGGGGGTTATATTCCTGTTCTCTACCCCATTAAAAAATGTTATTAATTTGATGGAGTCTAATCTCCAAAAGACTTTGTACATTTCATATTATACAGTTGTACATGTATCATTCAGCTGTTTATATTCCTCCATATAAAAAAAGTCTTATTTTGGTTAAGTATTGAAACCGATGCAGGAATCAGACTGGTTCTATTTTTGAAAATGTTCAAACAGGACCCAGGTCTAACTTAGATGTATGATAGGTTGAGCAGAGGCTGCACACCAGGCCGCCGGATGGTGTTGCTAAGAACTTGTATATATATATGTATAACTATTATCAGACCGGCCCTCGTGGCCTCAAAACACTACTGGCCCACCGGAAAAAGTCCTGACTCTCCCGATTGCCACTCTGCTACTGCTTGTTATGATTTGATAATATAAATGCAATTGAATTGTGTGTGTGTGTGTGGGGGACACAGGAAATCTCTGAGAGAGTGGACTAATGGTTCGTGTTGTTTGGATGTTAGACACATATTGGCTGGTTTTGATAGTTTGTTGATAAAGGAGCACAACACACAAGTCAACTTCATCTTTGATTTGTGAAATTACATTCGTAATTCGTTTATGTTTCACTGTTTGTTTTGACCAGAAAAGCCAAACGTACACAGTTTGTGTACATGTTTATTATATAAGTGTATTATAGGACAGAAGCTCAGTGACTAAGTTTACCTCCAAAATTGTGTGAGTGAGTGAGTGAGTGAGTGTGTGAGTGTGTGTGTGTGTGTGTGTGAGAAAGAGAAAGTGTGTTTGTACTGATTATGAATAAGAATTCACCTCAGCTGGTTTTGCCTTTACTTCAATCATGGCAGCTAACAAAGCCACACACACACACACACACACACAAACACACACACACACACACACACACACACACACACACACACACACACACACACACACACACACACACACACACACCCTAACCCACACTCACTCACTCACTCACTCTCACACACACATATGTGATAGCACTATACAAGTGGATGAATCTGAAAATGTTTTCTGCTGGAAAACATGTAGTACTAGTATTATTCCAGTAACATGTAGTACTAGTGCTATTCCAGTAACATGTAGTACTAGTACTATTCCAATTATAATCAACAACAGACCATACAAAGTGGTGAAGCCCCTAAGTAATAAGAAGTTGACTGCAAACATAGTCAATTTAGCAACCAGTTCACGCCAGCCACAGCCTGTCCCAAAAGAAAATGAGACGGTGTCTGTTCCTCGACTAAGATCAGTTAAATCAAAGGTAACTAAAAGAGGGGCAATACTTAACAACCTAATTGGAATTAAAACTACCACTGCAATGATAGAAAAGGATAGG
Source organism: Perca flavescens (assembly GCF_004354835.1). Lineage (NCBI taxonomy): Eukaryota > Metazoa > Chordata > Actinopteri > Perciformes > Percidae > Perca > Perca flavescens. The sequence goes on from NC_041331.1 coordinate 41,481,929, forward strand.
AAAATTAGATGTGGATTACTAAATATCAGATCTCTGTCTTCTAAAACAGTACTAATAAATGAATTGATATCTGATAATCAAATTGATCTATTCTGTCTTACTGAAACATGGCTGGGCCATGAAGAATATATTAGTCTAAATGAAGCGACTCCTCCCAGTCATATTAATACTCAAATTCCTAGAGGCTCAGGCCGAGGAGGGGGAGTTGCAGCCATATTTGATTCAGGCCTGTTAATTAATCCTAAACCTAAACTAAATTATAACTCTTTTGAAAGTCTTCTTCTTCATCTTCAACATCCAACACGGAAATCAGAACAGCCAATTATATTTGTTGTTGTCTACCGAGCTCCAGGTCCATATTCTGAATCTTTTTCTTTTTTTTTCTTTTTTTTTACAGACTAACCTCGCCTCATAACGAGTCTGTGACCTATATTTGCTCGGAGCTATGTCTACAAGTCCAGATTTACATGACGCTGATATTGAGTATTGTTAATAATAAAACTTAATAATTTAATTTCACTGTGACTTATGTTTTTTTAATTTTTTTAAAATTCATACCACTCTCATTTAATTGTTTTCCAGCTGCCTGTAAACTACGAGACAGCACCAGGAGCTTCAGCTAGAAACAACCAGATGTGGCATCACCGGCAGAAGCTGTGAAGAGTTCAGCTCGGAGTCGGTCGAGAAGAATAGAGGGTAAGATTAGATCCGTTTTTGGTCAATGTGAATATTTTTCAGGTGCATTCATAGATGTGTTGTGTCCATAAGCAGTGCATTGCGCAGTACTGATTGTCTTTATTGATTGATTTTACAGCTGCTGGAAGCCATTTGGAAGTGCGCCACCATAGACATCCAGGACAACGCACCACAGACGTCTGCAAACTGGACCGAATTCAGACCGAATGCTGCCGGTTACCTACAGCTCTGAGGCAGCCGTGGGTTAGGTGTGGACGGTGCTGCTTCTCGTGATTTGTTGTGTGTGCTGTGTGTGTCTCCTATGCTTTATACACAGTTTTTTTCTGATTGCATTTGTGTTTTGTGTCAATAAAGCTCTATCTTTGAATAAACAGCACGTTCCTGGCAAATCATTTTCCTTAGCATAACAATGACATGAATATACAACATAGCATATATGAAATAAATATATAATAAATAAATAATAATAAAAAAAAATAATATATATATATATATATATATATATATATATATATATATATATATATATATAAATTCACCGTTCGCTAAAGCCACGCCCCCTAGTTACTGTTACTACGCCCGTCAAACAATTGAGAACCAGACACATAGCCATGGCTGGGTTGAGCTCCATACCTGTTGGTATAAGTGATTGGTTTTGGAGTAATGCAGCAGACATATCCTCCAGGGCACGACAGAAAGGGCTGCAATATGCAGTGGAGGGATGTGTTCAATGACCTCAACCTCTTGCTAAATTATCTGTGTCGATAGCAACATGTGCTTGACAGGCTAACAGCCGGTCTCACGGCAGTTCGTGTAAATGTCCACGTTATTCTTAATCTATTGATACGTGTTCACGGAGACTTTCCATTATTTTTCGTGCTGTGGCCACAAAATACGCTTCACATTTACACGAACTGCCATGAGTTAGCTCGCTAGCTTTACTTACCTTGGAGCAGACATATGTAGCTAGCTATGATTATTAATCTTCGAGGCATTTAGCTGTGAGTGAGGTCTCCCACATTGCTTAATCCATTGTCGGCATCTTTCCGCTTGGGTCTTGGGCTTTGGAAAGGTGAAAAAAAACGTCCCCTCCCTCTAAACTTTTGGGGTACCTGGTGTCAGACTTGCAGGTGCCATAGGCGCATCGTTTCACCATCTTGCTGAAATCGCAACGTTTGACGGGGGTCCTTCTCCTTAGTTACAGTTGCTGAGCTAGGATTGGACGAGGACCGTTCGAGGGCGGGGTTTTGCGAACGGTCAATTGTATTATTATAATTATAATGGCCCAGGGTGACCAATAGCCTAACCCATAACAGACCTGCCAACCAATCACGAGAGATTTTTCTTGTTTAAAAGAATATAATTAGATCCATTAACACCTCCGCGGGAGCTCTCCACATACGTCATGGTTCGTTTCCGACAATATGCGGCACAGACGAACGCGACGTTCACAGCCTGTAAATTGTCGATAACTGCTGAAAATTAGGGGGATTTCCGGGGATTTCCGGGCGTTTCCAGGCGTTTACGGGGACGGAAATCCCACTTTTCATGCAGTGACAAACATCGAGGTACCCCACACTTGTGAGATTGAGTCTTTGTTTAGTATGATGGCCAACATCATGCAGGCCAAAACAACAAGCCTGAATGTAGAGACCTATGAGGTCTATGAAGTTGTAAAGTACCAGTTAAAGGCCATGCAGTTCTCAGCAATTCACCACTACTCCAGACCATCAAAGGACAGCCCCATCAACCCATCGCTTGTAAAGAATGTCAAACTCTCAAGCCGGAGGTACAGGGCAGAAAACAAACGAAGGGCAGAACTTCATGCTCCCAATCCAACCAGAAAGAAGGCAGCCAAAGACTCAATAGTGGCAGCAGCTTTCAACGCCAGAAAGACTTTTCAAAAGCGGCGACTGCAGGCATTGAAAAAGCTTATTAATAACTTGTAAATAATGTAAACAGAAGCCTTACCAGAAGCAGTACCGTATATACCCGAATATAAGACGAGGTTTTTGTCCTAAAAATAGGCTGAAAAATGGGGGGTCGTCTTATATTCGCGATATAGACAAAATCACGGGGGGGGAAGGTAGAAAGCAGGGGAAACAGTAGAGGGCGCCAACACGATAGGCTATCTAATTACCGGTAGTGACAGTGTTATGAATTAAATAAACAATAAAGTGCCGCCATGGAGAGGTCAAGAGATTATCTTGAGAAAAGCGCTTCAAAAGTTGGTCAAATAAACCAACACGTTCGAAACAGTTATGACGCCAACTATGAACTTATGGTCGTGAATGAGGCGGAATCATCTAATAATTGCAAAGCTGGCAAAAAATTTGGAGTCACAGAATGCAACGTTCGGAGGTGGCGAGCACAAAAAGAACGACTAAAAAATACCAACAGCCAAAGGAAAGCTTTCCGTGGACCTCAAAGTGGCAATGCCAATCACAAGAGGAATCATTCGGCTGAGGGCTCTGGAGTTAGCCAAGGAGCTGAACATACCGACAAATGAATTCAAAGCTAGCACTGGTTGGTGTACACGAATGATGCGGCGCAAAGGGCTGACACTGCGTCGTAGAACGAGTCTGGCCCAGCGCCTGCCCTCAGACTTCGAGGAGAAGTTGCTGTCTTTTCAGCGATATGTGCTTAAACTGAGGAAAACTCACTCATACCCCCTGGATCAGATAGGGAATGCTGACCAAACACCAGTGTTTTTTGACATGCCAACATCTGTCACTGTTGCCAAGAAAGGGGACAAATCAGTTATTGTGCGATCTACTGGAAATGAAAAAAACCGAATCACTGTAATGTTGGCGTGTCTCGCTGATGGGACCAAACTTCCCCGTATGTGATTTTGAAACGCAAGACTATGCGAAGGAGACGATGCCAGCTGGCATTATCGTGACGTGCCCAGGAAAAGGGCTGGATGGAAACTGACCTGGTAGTGGACTGGCTCAAGGTAGTGTGGGGCAGGCGCCCGTGGTGCGCTTTATAAGAAGAGAAATATGCTCGTTTTGGATGCATTCGCGGACACTTGACGGAGCCCGTCAAAACTCAGTTTGCGGAAAATGACGGCGATCTAGTGATCATACCGGGGGGGATGACAAGCCAGCTACAGGTACTGGATGTAGTCGTCAACAAGCCATTCAAGGATAATCTGCGCAAGAGGTACACTGAGTGGCTCCTGTCAGGCGATCACTCACTGACGCCTACTGGAAAACTTCAGAAGCCAGCAGTGCATCTGCTCTGTACTTGGATCCTCCAAGCATGGGATGCCATAAGCCAGGAGAGCATCATTCATGGATTTAAAAAATGCTGCATATCAAATGCCCTTGATGGGAACGAGCATGACATTCTGTGGGAGGGGCTCGTGGAGCATCATGATAGTGATGACAGTGAGAGCGAGCATAGCGAGGCAGGGGATCTCTGTGAGGTATAGGCCTAGTTTAATGTGCAGCATAAAGGCCCATTTGCACTGCTGTTCTTATTGCAACCCCGCAGTTTGGTTTGTTTCAAGACTTTAATGTCAGATGTGTTTGATTAAAAGCAGATGGTTATTTTCTATATATTCACAGTACCACAATTACATACATAGGCCTTCATAATTATTGCATTTTTATCACTCATTCATTCATTTCTGAACTCATTGACATGAGTGCACTTTATTTTGTGACAAATTAATCCAAATATTTAATGAATGGTGTTAAAATGTTTTTTTCCAATGAATTATCACTAGAATTTCCCAATAAAATTATTTTCTGTTGAAAACCAGATTTTGTTTCCACATAAATCTCTTTTTTTCCCAAAAATAAGTCTGGAAAATGGGGGGTCGTTTTATATTCAGGATCGTCTTATATTCGGGTATATACGGTATTTACCTAAAATGGTCATGGTAGGTGCGCCTTATATTTTCCTGCTTTTTTGTCCTATCCTATGCCAATCAAACCTATGGCAATGGTGAATGGAAATGAAGGAACTTCTGACAGCTGAAAAGAGTGATTGATGGTTACAGCTTGGAAAAATAAAACCTAAGGAAAATAAGTTGTAAAACTTTGTAAACTGAATACCCAATACTTGTATTTTAATTTGATAAAGGTGACTTTAGCATTTGGGGTTTTTATTTCAATTTTTTTTTCAATTGATCTTTTTACATTAATCATTATCATTATCAATTTGCTCATCATTATTACTTTACTCTTTATAAACTTGTAAAAAAGGAAAAAAATAAACATTTGTAGTCAACAACAAATGTATGGAGCTAGAACAGTCTCAATAAAGATAAATGCACACACTACATTCACATATGCACACACAGGATTCATACATGCACATACATTATTCATAAATACACACACAGGATACACAAATGCGCACAAAATTTACAAATTCACACAGAAAATTTTAAAAGCACAGAAGATTCACAAATGCATACAAAATTCATAAATGCACACAAAATTCATAAATGCAAACAAAATTCATAAATGCACACACAATTCAGAAATGCAAACAAAATTTACAAATGCACACACGATTCAGAAATGCACAGGACAAGATTCAGAAATGTATTTCTGATGCACACACAAATATATCTTGATTTACAAACTGCTTGTGGTCTGTGAGCTGTTTGTGTGTGAATTTTGAGACTCCCCTGACGTGGCTCAACTCACAAATGCATTTTTTTAAACAGGGAATGATCTGCAACCAATCAGATATCTCCCTTGTTTTAGCCAATCACAAGAACGCACCCCACGTGACATACGTCACGATTTGGGAGGTGCCTATGCCTGAGCCTATGGCCTGAACCCGTCCACCTTTTTGGCATACCTACACTATCGGTAACCAGGGGCAACTATAGAATGTATAGGGGGCAACAGTGTGAATACTGCATTTCAAAACACTTGAAGAAATGGATGTGGAACTGTGAACTGGGCTGTTTAATTTGTTTTGTTGAGATGGAGAAAGTGAATCAGCGTCAGTCTGCTTGCAGGAGGAGAATATTCTGTCGGCAACTTTGGCCGCAATGTGCGAAGGTAGGTAATGTTACCAACACTGATAGGCTATCGTTTTCTCTTACCGTATTTATCCCATGTCAATGAATTAAAAACTTATCAAACGTTCATGTTTGTACTTTGTAGTTGTCATAACACTTACCGGTAAGGAGAATTGCATTAATTAATCTAAATTACATTAACCTTACAGTAGCTAACAGTTTACATTAGCTAGCTTGTAGTTTACTGCATGTATGTAACATTAGCTCATTGTCCAGTAGCTTCTAGCTTTCAAACAAATGCGGTGCAAAATATGATCAGCAACTACAACAAGGTAAACACTACCAGCTAATGCAGGTTGCCACATACAGTATGATATGCAGTTAACTGTAAGTGAGAAAGGTTAAATAGTACTGTAAATGCACAAGCTACAAGGCTAAAACCAACATAACCAACATGTTGTTAAGTGTGTTAAATGGTCAACAGTTGCCAGTTAAGACCATGATGAATAAACTACACCACTACACAGTTACATGAAGTACCTTAATGTTACAGTATGCTTAAATATACTTGTGATACAATTCTAATCTTACCAGGACAGGTTGGATAACTACTGGACTAACCTAAAGCTTTCTCCTTCTGTCTGTAGTCTGGAAGCAACCCCATCATCGGCAGCTGAGTCTGATCGTTGCTTCATGTTAAATATACTTGTGTACAGTATATAGTCATGTTTGAATAAATGTTATAATAAAGATACACGTTTCGTTAATGTCATTTAAAAGCTTGTATACCTAACAAGTTATTAAAACAGGTAGCATCTGAGTATAATTATTCAGCTAGAAGTTTCCTGTCTCCAGGTCACAATTTGATGGAAAGATAGACATTGAAAAACTGTTTACAATCTATATATATATATATATATATATATATATATATATACATACATACATACATACATACATATATATATATATATATACGCCCAAAAACTTAAAGACACGGACATATCAGTTAATTTGATGCATTTATTTTTTGAATGGCAATCTCTAATATAGCAAATCTATTCAACATCTTTTCTCCCTTCTGGTGATGCTAGTGCAGCCTCCGTTTGTTCCTTAGTCCCTGTTAAAAGACAGCAGCAAACACAAGACAAATGTTTACCGTTATGAATGCTCTTCACATGGGAAACTACTTATACATTTTAGCTTTCATTTAACGTTGCTAGTGAAGTAAACAAGGTGCAGCTTTACCTCCCATTCTGCAGCTACAACTGATAAACACACATTTCTAAATCACTGCTAACGTTACCCATATACAGTAACGGCTTATAAAAAGAGATGAAAATGCCACCGGACATTAAACTTTACAAACACAAATGGCACAAAAGACAGCGACCCAGCTAACAGCCTTATGTTAAATGATTAGCATGGGTGTGTTCACTTATGCTTAGCTATCACTGTAGTTAGCTAGCAGGATAGGCAACAACGTTAGCTAGGTGCACTTTGTGGCTTTAAGAGCCGACAACATAAACACATTTTAAGAGAACTTACCCAAATTAATATGCAGAGAACACACTCTCATCTAAGGAAGTAAAGTCCTTTCTTCTAATTGCAGCCACCCAATAAATCCAACGTCCCAGCAACCAACATAAACAATGAACATTCAATTTCAATTCAATTTTATTTATAGTATCAAATCATAACAAGAGTTATCTCGAGACACTTTACAGATAGAGTAGGTCTAGACCACACTCTATAATTTACAAAGCTCCAACAATTCCAACAATTACAGTAATTCCCTCAAGAGCAAGCAGTGCGACAGTGGCGAGGAAAAACTCCCTCTTGGGAAGAAACCTCGGACAGACCCAGGCTCTTGGTAGGCGGTGTCTGACGGGCCGGTTGGGGGTGTGATGAACAGTGGCAATAATAGTCACATTAATAATGGAACAGTGACTGGATGTAGCGGGAAGCTGCAGGGTTCAGCCGGAAGAAGCATGACATTGCAGGGCACCGCTGAGCTCGGCAGGGAGTGCAGCAGGACCACGGCGACAGCTGGAACCAGGATCTTGGTGCCAACGTTCTCCAAGGAAATATGCTGGGGGAAAAAACATAAGGACTCCGGGGAGTAAACTCCCCAGAAGCTAGGATTAGTAACAAGCATTTCTGGGACTGGATACACACAAATAGTAATAGTAAAAGTAATAGAAAGGGAGAGGAGAGAGCAGCTCAGTGTGTCAAAGGAAGGAAGTCCCCCGGCAGTCTAGAACTATAACAGCGTAACTATAACAGCGTAACTAAGAGAGACAGGTCATAAGGAGAGGTAGCTTTTTTTTTCTTAGAACTCTCCCCCTGCCGGATCGGGCTTGGCTGGCCTGCCTCCCTCTACTTTGTTATGTATTATTAGTCTAACAATTATGAAGAGAAGCAGGTGGGCCAGTTAGGTGAACACTGCAACTCCTCACTCCCCTAACTATAAGCTTTATCAAATAGAAGAGTTTTAAGTTCATTCTTGAAAGCGATTACAGTTTCTGCCCCCCGAACCCAGATCGGGAGCTGGTTCCATAGGAGAGGAGCCTGATAACTGAAGGCTCTTGCTCCCATTCTACTTTTAGAGACTCTAGGTACCACCAGTAACTCTGCATTCTGGGAGCGCAGTGCTCTAGTGGGACAATAAGGTATTAGGAGCTCTTCTAGATATGATGGTGCTAGACCATTTAGAGCTTTGTAGGTCAATAGAAGGATTTTAAACTCAATCCTGGATTCAACAGGAAGCCAGTGCAGAGAAGCTAATACAGGAGAAATATGATCTCTTCTCTTAGTTCTTGTGAGAAACACGCTGCAGCATTCTGGATCAGCTGGAGAGTCTTAAGGGACTTATTTGAGCAACCTGACAGTAGGGAGTTACAATAGTCCAGCCTGGGACGTAACAAATGCATGGACTAGTTTTTCAGCGTCGTTTTGAGACAGGATATTCCTAATTTTGGCAATGTTACGAAGATGAAAAAAGGCTGTTCTTGAGGTTTGTTGTAGATTGGCATTAAAGGATATATCCTGATCAAAAATAACTCCTAAATTTCTGACAGTAGTGCTGGAGGCCAGGGCAATACCATTCAGAGTAGCTATATCTTTAGATAATGAGGTTCTGAGGTGTTTAGGTCCCAGTACAATAACTTCAGTTTTGTTAGGGTTTAACATCAGAAAATTATAGGTCATCCAGGATTTTATATCTTTAATGCACGTTTGAAATTTAGCTAGCTGACTGGTTTCGTCCGGTTTGATTGACAAGTATAATTGGGTGTCATCCGCATAACAGTGAAAGTTAATTGAGTGTTTCCTAATAATATTGCCTAGAGGAAGCATATATAAGGAGAATAGAATTGGTCCAAGCACTGAGCCTTGAGGAACCCCATGGCTAACTTTAGCGTACTTGGAGGATTTATCATTAACATTAACAAATTGAGATCGATCAGAGAAATAGGACTTAAACCAGCTTAGAGCAATTCCTTTAATGCCAATTAAGTGTTCCAATCTCTGTAACAGGATAGTATGGTCAATAGTGTCAAAAGCAGCACTAAGATCTAGTAAAACAAGAATGGAGACAAGTCCTTTGTCTGCAGCAGTTAAAAGGTCGTTAGTAATTTTCACCAGTGCCGTCTCTGTGCTATGATTCTTTCTAAATCCTGATTGAAAGTCTTCAAATAAACTATTGCTATGTAGAAAATCACATAACTGATTAGCAACCACCTTCTCAAGGATCTTGGAGAGAAAGGGAAGGTTAGATATAGGTCTATAGTTTGCTAAGACCTCAGGATCGAGGGTGGGTTTTTTCAGAAGAGGTTTTATCACAGCTACTTTAAATGACTGCGGTACATAACCTTTTAATAAGGACATATTGATCATATCTAGTAATGAAGTGTATACCACGGGTAACGCTTCTTTAAGTAGCCTCGTTGGGATGGGGTCTAAGAGACAAGTAGATGGCTTTGCTGAGGATATCTTTAATATTAATTGTTGAAGGTCTATAGGATAAAAGCAGTCTAAGTATATGTCGAGACTAGTCGTTATTTCTAGCGACTCATGTTTAAAGGTGAACCGTTAGAGGTTGAAGGCAAAAGGTGATGAATTTTATCTCTAATTGTTGTAATTTTATCATTAAAGAAGCTCATGAAGTCATCACTACTCAGAGCTAAAGGAATAGATGGCTCAGTGGAGCTGTGACTATCTGTCAGCCTGGCTACAGTGCTGAAAAGAAACCTTGGGTTGTTCTTGTTTTCTTCTATTAGTGATGAGTTATAGTCTGATCTGGCCTTTCTTAGGGCCTTCCTATAGGTTTTCAGACTTTCTTGCCAATCGAAACGGGATTCTTCCACTTTGGTGGAACGCCACTTACATTCGAGGTTTCATGAGATTTGTTTTAATTTGCGGGTTTGGGAGTTATACCAAGGTGCTAATTTCCTTTGCTTCATCATCTTCTTTTTCAGGGGAGCAACAGAGTCTAAGGTCGTCCGTAGGGCAAGTCGTAGCAACCGTCTACAAATGTATCAATTTGAGAGGGACTGAGGTTAACATAGAGGTCCTCTGTTATGTTAAGGCATGACATAGAGTCGAATGCTGTTGGAATATCTTCTTTAAATTTAGCTATAGCACTGTCAGATAGGCATCTGGTGTAGAAGCTTTTATCTAATTTAATATAGTCAGGTAGTAAGAATTGAAAGTGATTAAAGAATGATCTGACAATACCGAATTCTCATGGAAATATTATTAAATCCTCAATTTCAATACCATATGCCAGCACAAGGTCGAGGGTGTGGTTGAAACAGTGCGTCGCCTTGTGCACACTCTGACTGAAACCGATTGAATCCAGTAATGAGTTGAAAGCAGTACTAAGGCTATCATTGTCAACGTCTACATGGATATTAAAATCCCCTACAATAAGTACTTGGTCTGATTTAAGGACTAAACATGATAAAAACTCTGAGAATTCAGATAAAAATTCAGAATACGGACCTGGAGCCCTGTAAATAACCACAAATATAATTGGCTGTAATGTTTTCCATTTTGGATGTTGAAGATTAAGAACAAGACTTTCAAAGGAGTTATAATTTAATTTAGGTTTAGGAGTAATTAACAGGCTTGCATCGAAGATGGCTGCAACTCCCCCTCCTCGGCCTGAGCCTCTAGGATTTTGAGTATTAATATGACTGGGAGGAGTGGCTTCATTTAGACTGACATAGTCTTCATGGCCCAGCCAGGTTTCAGTAAGACAAAATAAATCAATGTTGTTATCTGATATCAACTCGTTAACCAATAATGCTTTAGAAGACAGAGATCTAATATTTAATAGTCCACATCTAATTTTCTTATTTTGTTCTATCGTTGCAGTCGTTTTAATTCCAATTAGGTTGTTAAGTATAGCGCATCTGTTGTTTACCTTTGATTTAACCGATCTGAGTCGGGGAACAGACACCGTGCTTATTAGACTATGAGTGGGTGACTGCTCCAACGGAAGCACAGGGGGGTGTATTGCACTGCACCCCTGATTACTAATATCAAACTTGGGTTGTCATGGTTTATGTCTGATAAACTCGGTCAGATTTTTTGATATGAGAGCGGCTCCGTCCCAGGTGGGATGAATGCCGTCTCTCTCCATCAGACCAGGCTTTCCCCAGAACGCCCCCCAGTTATTCACATAGCCCACATCGTTAGCTGGGCACCACCCCGACAACCAGCGGTGGAAGGATGACGTACGGCTGTACATTTCATCATTGGTCAGGTTTGGCAGGGGTCCAGAGAAAACTACTGAGTCCGACCTAGTTTTTGCGTATGCACAAAGTGACTCAACATTCAATTTAGTGATCTCCGATTTACGACCATTACCCCCTACGTGAAGTATGATCTTACTGTATTTACGCTTCTTTTTGGCCAGCAGCTCTAGATGGGTTTCTATATCGCCCGCTCTGGCCCCGGGGACACATATGACCGTAGGTACTTTAGCCGCTGGGGCCGCCGGCTTCACATATCGCAGTATAGAGCTCCCAATAACCAGAATTGGCTTCTCAGCGGGTGTATCACTGAGTAGGGAGAACCTGTTAGAGAGGCGAAGACGCTCTCGGACAGTCACCCACTCGCCCGGCTGCTCGGGGTTTGACGGGGGACAGCTACCAGAAGCTAAAGCAGCTAGAGAAGCTACAGTATGGTGGTCCGCATTAACCACATGGTGCTGGCTAGCTACGGAAGCATACGATTCTGATTCCACGGTGCGGAGCCGTGACTCAAATTCACTAAGCCTTGCCTCCAGAGCAGCGAATATACTACATTTATTACATGTATCGTTATCACTAAAGGAGGCAGAGGAATAGCTAAACATTTGACACACAGAGCAAGAAAGAGCAGGAGAGGGAGAGGAATAAGCCATTGCTAGTGGCTAAGCTAAAGTAGCTAACAGCGTTTTAACAATTGTAAATTCAGCGAGTCAGTCACTGTAAGTGAAGCTAAGTATAATTGCTTGAGTAAAACAGTTGTAATTCAAATGCAATCCAGGCAAATAGCCGCTAATTTAGCCAGTAAAGCAGAGTTCAATACGTTTTTGCCGGAGCAGCAAACTAGCGTTTGTAACACGGGAACACCGGAAGTGACACAATACGCTCACCTTACACATGAGCAGTTCAAAATGGAGGAAGGGGCGGGGCGCTGTGCCCTGACAACACCTACTCATTCTCAATTGGCTTATAAGTAAACAATCCCCCACGTGGGGTGCGTTCTTGTGATTGGCTAAAACAAGGGAGATATCTGATTGGTTGCAGATCATTCCCTGTTTAAAAAAATGCATTTGTGAGTTGAGCCACGTCAGGGGAGTCTCAAAATTCACACACAAATGCTTCACAGCTCACAGACCGCAAGCAGTTTGTAAATCAAGATATATTTGTGTGTGCATCAGAAATAAATTTCTGAATCTTGTCCTGTGCATTTCTGAATCTTGTGTGCATTTGTAAATTTTGTTTGCATTTCTGAATTGTGTGTGCATTTCTGAATCTTGTGTGCATTTGTAAATTTTGTTTGCATTTCTGAATTGTGTGTGCATTTCTGAATCTTGTGTGCATTTGTAAATTTTGTTTGCATTTCTGAATTGTGTGTGCATTTATGAATTTTGTATGCATTTCTGAATCTTCTGTGCTTTTCAAATTTTCTGTGTGAAATTTTGTGCGCATTTGTGTATCCTGTGTGTGTATTTACGAATCATGTGTGTGCATGTATGAATCCTGTGTGTGCATATGTGAATGTAGTGTGTGCATTTATCTTTATTGAGACTGTTCTAGCTCCATACAAATGGTACAGAAATTGCCAACATATAGGACATATCGTCCAGATTTTTTACTTTTCAACTTCCTTATAGCTTGATTAACTCGTCTGTCTAAAAATCTAAGTCAGAAGTTTAAAATGTTTAACAGTATTTCCCGCTGTTGGCTTGTTAAGACCATATTTAAAGATATAGTACATAGTTTTTGTCTCCCCCATGAGGAATTCTAAGAAATGACAACAACACTGTCGGCGCGTCCACATGATACAAGCTGTTGTTGTTAGTTGCTAGTAGCCAAGGAGGACACGGAGGATTAAAAAAACATGATGGACTCTTCAGAAGAGGTCATTATCTTCACTCGAGTTTCTGCGTCACGGGACTCCATAATCTTCTGAACATAGTCATCCTGAGAGATCCAGAGAGAGTTGTGTGGAGCTGATAGTCTAATTAGCTTTGTAGCAACTCATTTGGCAATGGCTTGAATGCAATGGATGTTCATTAATATCAAAGAGCTTTAAAACAAAATAATTTGTAGAAAAAAACTTTATACTTAATATTTGTAAACTTACAAATTTAAATTTGACAAAAGTGACTTCAAGCATTTCATTTTTTATTATATTTATTTCAAAGAAAAATACTCACATGATCATTCTACATGAATCATCATTTACTCTATATAAACTTGGAATAAAATTAAAAAAAATAAACATTTGCAGTCAACAAAACTCACAAAACTTTCTTGTAGATTGAATAACTCATATACTATAATATAATAATAGCATTAATCATTGACAACAACATGCAAACATTTAAACTGATGCAGATTTCTGTATTCTCCAAGAACACAATTACATTTTTAAAGATTTCATCTAGCAAGACTTTTGAGAAATAAAATATTGTAAATAGTGGAGTAATAAGTAGTAATAACAAAAGTAAGTAGTAATACTAATAATAGTAACTAAAACATAATCTCATCACATGCTATTTGTACAACATAGGCTTATAACATTATTTTTAGTTTTTATAGTTAGTTTATGAAACATATTTTAAAGGAATGAAACAAGAACAAATTGTAAATATTTGAAAGTAAAAAACAAAGCAAGTCAGCATCAAAAGTCAAATGTGTCAATATTTCTTATTCTCTGATTCCAATTTTATCAAATACACATCAAAAGATAAAAATGTTATACTTATTACTAGAAGTAAAGAAATAAATATTTAAGCATAGTGATGACATGTTAGAAAACATCTGCATGGCCTTTGTAATTTAACATCATCATCATCATCAACATCCGCGTCTTTAGCACTAGTCATTACAGCTGTAATCATCAAAACATGTTTAAACTAATTCCAGCATTTTGTTACTTGGTAAACACATCATCATCATCATCATCATCTGGCATCAGCATATATTTCAACAAATGATGATTTTTGTTACCTCCAAGCACATATCAGTTAGTTTTCAGATTAAATTAAGATTAGAAATTAATGATGAGGAATAAAACTATACAAATGTAAATAGTGGAGTAAGTAATAATATGTAGTAATAATAAAAGTAAGTCAACTCAAAGTCATAATGAATGAACCATGCTGACATATCTATAACAAAACTTCTATAAATCCTCATTATCACTGACATCATCATTATTGTGCACACCAGTTGTATTAACATTTAAAAAATTAATAGAAAAAGAAATAAACAGTAGTAGCCAAAAACAAAAAGCATTGACATGATGTCCTTCTCCAGGTGATCTCTGAAGTACATTTTCAGCATCATAACTGTAAACACCAGACATTGTAAACATAGACATACATAGAGGTAAGTTGATCGTTTTCAAACAGTATTAATCTGTCTTGACTGATTGTTCTGCTGAATGCTCTAACATCTTCAGTTCCTGTTTCCTTTTGGTCTTCTCTGTACATTTGTATATGAAAAAATCTTCCATGTTTCAATGTTTAGTTTTAAAGATATTCAGGATGGTATGTTGTTCACTTTATATTGAAGGCATCTTTTAATCCCTTCAGTGCTTGTTCCTTTGTGATTCTCCTCCAGGCCTCTGGAACATCAGCTGGTTTGGCTTTGTATTCTTGAGCAAATCTTTCATTGTATTGAACCAGGACATACTTCCAGTAGTAAGATGCCTTAATGGTGGAGTCAGGAGGAATGAGCCAGTCTGGATAGTAGTCCATGTAGTCCTTAAAAGGATGGTACTCCCAGTTAGTTTCTGTGTTTCTGAATTTACGGTCACTGTGCACATCTGTTGTACACAGTGTTTCAACCAGCTTCTCAGTTTTCACAAAAGTGTACCTACCGAGACCTTTTGGTCGATGAACAGCTGCATGATGTTTCTCGTGTTCTTTGCCTCCAGCCTCACAAGGAACTTTACAAAATGGACATTGTTGTCCACAGCCAAACATCCGCTTGAAAAGCTCATCTTGTGGTTTGATTGGAAGTTTGTTCAGAGTCTCAGTGATGTCTTCAGAGTTTGAGAATTCCTCCTGCAGCTGTTCCTTTAATTCACCCAATGATTTAATGAGGCTGTCTGTAAATGGATGACATGTGCTTTGGATTTGAAACAAGGAGGTTTTTTCAGCCTCCACTGAAATTGAGATGTCTTTGATCAAATATTTGCGCATGTTGTTGATGAGCTTTGTGATGCTTTCCTGGTTATCTGGAAGTAGAACACCATCCTCTCCTTTTGAGGCTCGTTCCCTTCCTTCTGTTATTTTGTTTACTATGACCTGAAGATTGTTATTCTTCAGTTTGCACAAAGTTTTGTCTATTGACACGTTGCGCAGAATGTGCTGAAATATCCAATCTTTAACATAAATCTCATACTGACAAATGTACTTGACAAAACCCCCAAAGTCTTCCTTTTGCAACAACTCTTTCTGAATGTTGTACTGGAAAAAGGAACGTGAACTGTACTCTGCTGAATGGCAACTTGTCAAAATCTCATCTACAATGTCTATTCCCAGAGATCTACTGATGTACTCTTCAACAGCAGGTTTGATACAAAGTCTGACAAAATCATTTGCTTTTCGTTGGCAATCATCTCTCTGTTTGTATAAATCAAGAAAATCTGACAAGTACTGAGGCTTGTAGTTCTCCAGCTGAAGTTTTGGATCCCTATCTGACAATAATTTTCTGTGCATGTGAAGGAACTCTCTTGAGGCAATGCCACACATGTAAAGTTTCAGGTCAAACTCAAACTTGGGCTTGCACTGCTTGCTCCATTGAGTAAGAGATTCATCCACTTTTTCCAGAAGCTCTCTTGTAAAAGAATCATTGTAGTCTCTTTCTGTTTTTGCAATATCATGGACAAACCGTGTGCCAGACTCAATAACACTGTCTGCAAAGCTCTGCAACTCTCTTTTTGTGTCTTTATTTTTCATCAAGGGCAGGTGTGTTTTCAAGTGTTCGTTTTTTACCTTAAATGGATCCTTCACAATGTCTTTTAGGTCTCCAATGTTATCTAATTCCTCATTGACATTATGATTTAATAATTGTTTTCTTAACTGTTTTAAGATGCTTGCTTCTATGTTTTGTTCTTTCAGACCGGACACATTTACAGTGACTTCAGCCCACATCTTTTCAAACTCATCTTTTAATTCTTCGTCAGTCAGTGTTTGGTGTTTGCAGTCACTCAAAAGTTTCATAACTTGTTCTTCAATCATTCCTCTGTTGTTTCTTTGAATGTCCTGAGCCTCTTTTAAACTTTTTCTTAGCTCAAGTGCACAATCCAATTTATTGTCTACTGATCGTCGGATTTCATTTGCAAGACTACTGATACTGTTGAAAAATTCAGTTTTGAATTTCTCTATCAGATTCACATGTCTATCTTTCCTTTTGTAGTATTCCTGCAGTTTCTGCTTCATTATTCTGTCTTGGTCTGCTATTTCTTCTTCCATCTGTAATTTTTTTGATTGAACTAATTCATTCAAATGACTGAGATCAGATTTGTTGTCACCATATAAGATATCCCACTCTGCTGATGTCTGCCAGGAGAGAATCTCTTTTCTAAACTCCCATTCCCAGTGATTGAACTCTTTGCAGACATTGTCGTATGCATGAGCCGCAAGAGTGTTTCTGAAACTGAAGATGAAGTTCTCATATTTGACTGCTTTCCAGAGACTTCTCATCCATTCTAGAAACTCTGGGATTTGTGGGACTTCATCGCTTTTGTCTCCTTTCCCTGTCTCCAAAAGATTTTTCTTTAAATCTGCTACAGCTTCACTGTAACCTGTGTTTACTGGGGCCATCGGTGGGGTCCCATGCCAGAGTCCTGGGATGTTCCAGTTTTTTTTTTCCATGTCATAGTCCAGAACATCTGTGAAAGCTTTTATAGCGGGCTGCTTTTCCATTTCGGCTGCAATTTGAGTCATTTCATTGAGCTGGTCCAAGAAATGTTTTCTGTCAGCCTTGGTCTTTGCGTGAGCGGAGACTCCACCAACATTCTGGTGCACAAAATGACAAACTGGCTTTTTACCAATTTCCTTCATTCTCAAGAAAGCATGTGTTGCAATTTGCAGGACATCTTTCATTTCTGTTGAGTTCTCCATTGAGACATTGATAATGGTGACATCACTTAAGCCAATGACAAAGGTTGCCAGCTGGTTGTCATGTTCATAGCTGTCCTCTAGTTGTGCCAAATGAGGAGATTTAAGACCTTCTGTGTCAATGAGAACTATAAAGTCACAGTTCAGCTGACATTGCATATCCTCACTTACTCTGAGGAAGAGCATATAAGCTCCTCTTGTGCATCTGCCACTGCTGACAGGAAACTGCACACCAAACATGGTGTTGAGGAGTGTTGACTTCCCACTACTTTGAACACCCAACACCGTCAGTACCAACAGTCTGCTCTTCTCTCCAACCTTCCTGTGAAGCTCCATTAGCACATCTGTCACCCATCTCTCTGGGATGTTAGAAGCATCTCCATCTAAGAGCTCTAAAGGATATCCATCCAACAGCATTTCAGCTGCCACACCAGGGAGACGAAATATTTTATCAGCAGTGTCTCGTGACTGCAATGAAAACTCATAGATCAGCCCCATCTCTCTCATGTAATGCTCTAGTCCTAAAGAGCTATCTAGCAAAGCCTGATCCAACTGTGCAATCTCTTTCATGTTTTTCTCCTCTTTGTTGCTCTGCTCTGTCAACTTGTGACGCAGTAAAGGTAGTTGAATGGCAGCCTGCAAATGTGCATTCAGCTTAAGATTCATCCACTTCAGGAAAAACTCTCTTTTCGCTTTGTCACTTGTTGATAAGGTTTTGATAAAACATTGTATAGCTTTGGATAGTTTGTGTTTGCTAAGCTCCTCCTTAATTTGATCTTTTTCTGCCAGTAGCTGAGATTTATATTCTTCCTGTCCTAGATCTCCAGCTTTTTTTAACCTACATTCCTCCTTCTCTAACTGTGATAACCTTTTCCAGTTATCTCCTTGCAAAGGAAGTTGTTCTTTCTTGTAGTCTGGTATAGGTCCCACTCCGATTTCTTTCACAATCTCCTCAGCTGCCTTCCTTTGGTCGTCACTTGTCCGTTCATCCACAGACAGACCAAGTTCAACAGCTTTGTCAAGCATATTTGCAATGCTTTTTGGGGTTTTTACATCTTTGAGGGATTTCTTGATGGCTGCACAAAGTTTCTCTGAAAACTCTGCAACATTTACCCTTGGGACTTTGATTTTCACACTGGTCTTTGGTAAGTCTAATTTTTTCAGTGTGTTATTGACAGACATCATGTCCTTTTTGGCATTTCCCTCCATGCAGTTAACAACAATGAACAGTTTCACATCTTGAAGAGAAGTCAGAATCTTGTGCTCCTCTTCTTCAACTTTGTCCAGGAATACAAAGGTAGCAGTTGACACTTGAAAAAGAAAAGTGAACTGTGCGAGTGACTCACAAATGTCTCCACGCAAATTGGCGAAGGCAACTGGTTTTGGAAATATGTCAAGGCTTTCAGTACCACTGGGAAGGTACCAGCCCACCTCTACTAAACCATTTGAAATCTTTCTTTTAAGGGCTCCTCCTTTCATATCTCTGTTTATGAACATATTTTGATTCTGTTGGCCACAGCTGAGAACATGATTCAAACACTGTGACTTGGATAAACTGCAGTTTTTCAGCCTCACAAAGGAGTAGAATGGAATATCTGCTTGGATAATGTTGTCTTCAACAAACCCTCTTGATTCAGACAAATCATGTGGACGCCACTCTTTGACGATGTCTCTCAGAGCCCAAAGCATCATGGTACTCTGACTGTTATTGGCATGGGGCAACAGCAGTGGGACAGAAAACTGGCACATTGACATCTTGAGGGCCAGTTCCTGTTGCAAGAAGCTGTCAGCACAAAGGAAGAGTGCTACTATGAGGTCGAGAGGGTTGACCTTACTATCCTCTGCAGGGTCATCTAAAGTGTCAAGGTCATCATCATCATCTTCCTCCTCCTCCTCCTCCTCCTCCTCCTCCTCCTCCTCCTCCTCCTCATCATCATCATCATCATCATCATCATCATCATCATCTTCCTCATCCTCATCCTCATCCTCATCCTCCTCATCATCATCATTGTCTGATAACTGTGTACAGCTCCTGCATTCAGAATTGAGTTTAAATAGTTTTCTGAGAAATCCCCATGGTATGTCCTCCACAGATGAGACAGCTTCTTCATGTATGCTGTTTTTGTTGATCTCCAAGAGAGACCGAACAGTGAGTTTGTTAGGATAATATTTCTCCAGTCCAACTTTGGAGAGGAAGTTGGATAGGACTGTCAAAGAGAAAGAGAAGTTTGCTTTGAGAAAAAGCAGGTAGCTCCTTTTGGATGATGTGTGTGTGTGTGTGTGTGTGTGTGTGTGTGTGTGTGTGTTTAGAATTTAACAACAGTTTGTGTGTGTGTGTGTGTGTGTGTGTGTGTGCGTGTGTGTGTGTGCTTTTAGAATTTAACAACAGGTTGTGTGTGCGTGCGTGTGTGTTACATGCAAGTTAGTAGACACAATTTCCCAAACATTCAGTTTGTTATTATACAATTTGATTCATCAAAAGCATTACAAATTCACACAAACACCTCCTCTACTGTAGGGGTCACTGTTGACCACAATTGACCTGTCCATCTCTGTGGACTTCCAGGTTGGTTGCACAATTCAGCTGAAAGATAATTTCTCAATTTTCAGAATGCTCTGTGGTGCTAAGTCACTGCTAATTCAAAGTTATTTCCTCTGCTGCTTTTGTTTTTTTATTGGTGAATAATGTTGATGTTTAATTGTAAAGCAACTACAGCATATTATTTAATTTGCCACCAAGGCTAGAGCCGTCTGCTATTGTTCTGTACAACTTTGTGTACACACACTTTTTGTCAGTGGATCAGATTTAAATACTGCAAGGAAGAATATTGAATGAAGAAGCTTCCTTAATGCACTTATAAGATGAAGAGCTGCAGACTACAGGCTGTTATTACAGTTTGTGAGAACCAGCACACCAGCAACACGTCATTAAGGTAAACAACCCTGTCGGGTTGGTGCGTGCATCACAAAATCTGATTGCTCATGGCATGGCACAAGGTGAGTTTGCCAGCCATATTATTAACCTGTTACCTGGAATGCATTGCTTATATTATGTCATTACAGGTGCTTCTTCTTGGCTAGTTTTAAGAGGAGACAAGGGTTTGTTTTTTATGTGAAAGTGCCCTGTGAAGTTGTTTTATAGACAACAATCATGTTTCCATTCAGTGTTACTCAATGTAACACACAATGTGTATTTTTAAAGGTGCGACACGTGTAAAAAGCATTTAAGCCCATTTTATAAACTTTTTATAGCTCTGGATGGTTTTCCAGCCATGCTTACTAGTTTGCACTTTTCATTGCCTTTCTTGGTGCATTACCACCACCAACTGTCGACCACTGATATAGTTTTACATATTTGGCTGGACTGTGTATCGTGAAAAACTCAGTACAAAACAGGGCCCCAAACATGACAACATTGCTCCACTGCGCTACTAGTGGTAAAAAAAAAAAAAAAAAAAAAAAAACACAGCGCACCTTAAATGCTGTGCCTTAGTTTCCCTTTAAGTCTAGTTTCAGTTTTTTTCCCACCTCTTTTTTTTAAGATTATTTTTTGGGCATTTAAGGCCTTTATTTCTGACGGGACAGCTTAGACTTTAAAGGGGAGAGAGGGGGAATGACATGTACCAAAGTGCTGCAGGTCGTAGTTGAACCCGCAGCTGCTGCGTTCAAGGACTAATCCTTTTTACATGGGCTCTACCTGTTAAACTACCCAGGCGCCAACTGCTCACCTCTTTAATGATCTATTTCCATCAGAGTCGCTCTGCTGAATGGCTTTTGCTTCATGTTCAAAAAGCTCAGTCTGAACTTGGAAAAACTACTTTTAACTTTAGTGCCCCTGACTCCTGGAGCAAATTACAGCACTTCCTTAAAATCAACTCACGTATGCCCTTTGGACAAGTCAGGAAATCTGGTTTAAAACCTGCAAACTTGCAAATGAGGGCCGTCCCTCAATAATCTTTCCAGTATACATAAAGGTTTATTAATGAAAAGAAAAAAATAAATGCAATTTATTTTTTACTTTTGACTAACAGATTGTTTTAGACTTAACAAAGAACTAAATCATGGCCTTCGAAAATTGCCTTGTATGTGCATGTAGATGTTCAAATAAAGGTTGAATGAGTGAATAAAAATATGTACTGTATAATATATACATAAGTGGGACTGTACCTGCACGTTCTTGTCCTTCAGTGTTCATGGTAGACATGGTCAGACTTTTCCTTCAACTTTCTTGTGCTTTGAACCCTAAAGACAACAATAAATATCTCTTCATTTGTACAGAACTATTATTATTTTAACAGAATATCTTTTCTAGTCATTGATTAGATACAGTTACATGCATTTTCAGTGTAAAGCACTTGACCAACTCTAGGTAGGTGATTGCAATATATTTGGATCAATTTCACAAAGTAAAATGTTTCCAGTATTCAAAATTGTTATGTAATATGTGTAAATGTAC